>NC_056580.1:30733229-30892632 GCF_018340385.1 Cyprinus carpio | reverse complement strand
GACTTATTTAAAATGAATTTAAAACAGTTAAAAATATGCAACTGATTTTACATAAAACTACAACCGTCAGTTAATCATACGAAAACTACCATGATGCAATACTGCTCTCGGATACTTGCAAAGTGCTCATTCAATAAAATGCACAGCTAAACAGATGAGTTTTGAGTCTAGATTTAAAATGTGACTCTATATTTTGTGCACATCTGATCTCTTCTGGAAGCTGATTCCAACTGTGTGTGCAGGTATAGTAACCAAAGGCGGACTCCTTTGTCCCTTGTGTGAACCCTTGGTATTTCTAACTGACTCCATCATATAAATGATCTGAGTGGTCTGTCAGGTTTATATTCATTGAGCATATATCTGGAAATATTTTAACTGAGGTCATTGAGTGATTTATAAACGAGTAAACGTAAATTTTTAAAATCAATCCTAAATGTAACTGGTAGCCGGGTGTAAGGACTCAAGGTGGACTGGTGTGATATGCTCAGATTTTCTGGTTCTAGTCAGAATCCTGGCAGCAGCTGCCTGGATGAGCTTCGCAGCTGTCTAATGGTCTTTTTGGTAAGGCCGGTGAGGAGACCATTACAGTAGTCCACCCTGCTGGTGATAAAGGCATGAACAAGTTTCTCCAAGTCTTGACTGGAAACAAAACATTTAATTCTTGCAATGTTTTTTAGATGATGGCATGCTGATTTTGTTACTACTTTGACATGACTACTGAAACTAAGGTATGTCTCCAGAATCACACCAAGATTCCTGACTTTTGATTTTTTTAGTTGTTTGTCCCCTAGAGTCAAGGTATGCATTCACCTTGAAAACTTCATCTTTTGTTTCCAAAATGCAATAACCCCAGTTTGTTTTTTCCTTGTTTAACTGAAGAAAGTTCTGGCACATCCAACTATTAATTTCATCAATGCATTGGCAGAGGGAGTCAATGGGGCTGTAGTCATTTGGTGATAAAGCTAGGTAAATCTGTGTATCATCAGCATAGCTGTGATAGGCAATTTGGTTCTTTCTCATTATTTGACTTAGTGGGAGCATATACAGGCTAAACAAGAGCTGTGCAAGAATTGAGCCTTGTGGGACTCCTCCCTCGTGTCATGGACGCCCACTTAGACTTATGCTCTCCTAGACTCACATAATAGCCTCTCCCTTCTAAGTATGATCTAAAACCATATTGAATACCATCCCAGAAAGCCCGAACCCAAGTTTCCAGTCTCTTTAGTAGTATGTATGATCGACAAGTGTCAAACGTAGCACTGAGACTATAGCTAATAACCGCATGATATGTTTTGCCACCGTCAGATTACTAGATCCTCTTATTGCAGCCTATTTATTCTGTCCTTTTAGTTTTCTTTAATTTATTGGTATAGCATATTGAACTAATTATAGTTCAATATCCGGTTTATGAAAAATTTGATAAACGTTAAAATTGCCAAATTGGTTTCTCCACTCATCTTTTTTTTGTAAATAAACACATTATGTGGGCATTGTAGCTTTAACAGTGATCAAACTATAAGTTTAGCATCAAAAGCATTAAACATTTGTTTGGCGGACATCAAGTTCCAGTGGAGGTAAGCCACAAAAAATTGAAGATTTTAAGATACAGACCATGTCAATCAATATCGGTCTTTGGAAAACAACGTGAGCTTTTATTGTGCTTGCATTTACAGCTATCAGCTTAAGTTTGCAGTTATTGATACCTCTTTTTGTTCAGAGATTATGCACTCATCAGACAAACAGTAATACACAGTGATGATTATCCATTTAAATGTATTTAAAGACTTACCATATTTAAAGGATTTAAATATGGTAATTAAGATCTTATATAAGAATTTCAGGATGTTGTTCTGGATCCAGACTGAAGCTTGTGTAAATCCTGTGGCAAACAGAGAAACAAATTGGAGACATAATTAGCATCAAGCTGCTCATTCCAACCAAGTAAATTAATAGTTTAACCCATGCTAAAAGAATCATAATGCACATTTGATCAGATATATCTAGCAGTCCAAAATTATGAGATGCATTATTTGCATGCTTGGCCAAAGAGGTGTGTTTTTAATCGGAGATTTAAACAGAGAGAGTGCTGTCTGAACCAACACAGGAACATTATCAGGAAGGCTGATTCCAGAGTTTGGGAGCAAAAATGCAAAAAGCTCAACCCTACCTTTTGGTGGACTTTTGCATATCCTAGGTTACTACCAAAAGTCCAGCGTTTTGTGGAACCTTTGGGAGCGTTTATGGATTGTAGGTGTGGTAGAAGGACTAGTTAGGTACACAGCAGCTAAAACCATTAAGGGCCTTATAGGAAGAGTAAACCATATTTTGTTAAATGACCACGGAAACCAGAGGGTGGGTAGTAACGAGTACATTTACTTCGTTACATTTACTTGAGTAAAGTTATTCTGGTAACTAATACTCGTGTTTGGAGTATATTTTAAGATGGGTACTTTACTCTTAAGTAAATTTTTGGGAAAAATCTGTACTTTAAACTTCATTAGCTGTGGGTGACGTTCCTCTCGTTACATGTTTATCTTAATGCAATAAAAGCTTTCCCTGGGCAATATGAGCGATGCTCATTCGCCAAGGATTCAGGTCTTTTGAGTCAATTCTATTCAAAGGACTTTGATCAAAACCAGTTGAGCATAACCAGGTTGAATGTTGGTTCATGATAATCAGTTTGAAATGATTAGTTCAGTTCCCCTGCCGAGCTACGCTGGAGCCGGTCTGATACGCGGTTTCAGATCTCAGCTTGTAAGCAGTAAAGTTTGAGTGAAAACATCATAGTATGCGGTTGTAATGACGTAGTTTTGGATGTGCATGCACGTGAATTGAAAGAACAACAATACAGCACAAAGGCCATTGGTTTGCTAGAGGACTGAAGATCTTATCTGAGAGGTAACAGGCGCTGGTGTGTGCTGTCTAGTCGTGTTCAACATGGATAATCTAGGATACATTCGATTTACCAGTACACGATACCACTATCACATTATGTTTGGTTGTATGTGTAACCTTTATACATTATATACAATAATATGTATTTTTTACCATTTATTAAGAGCGGCTACAGAGGTATGAACTAAATATCCTCCAAAACCGCGCAACGTTCGACTCATGCTCCCGACAAGGCATGCCTCTATGGCACAAAGTAGCGGACGACCCCCTTGACTATGTGCAGGTATTTCAACAACCAGGATTCCGCTTGAACATACGAGTATCAAAGATACCAGTAGTTATACATTTTGTACCCACAGATTACACGACACAGATTAAGACGATTCCAAATCAATGAATGCATTTGGTTCGTTTATGTTCAGGATGTTCGGTCACTTAAGCGGTCCTGTGAGGAGCAAGTTTCATCTCTTCTCTGTGTGTACAGAGGATATATTCACATATACATAAGATCTACTACAAACGTTAAAATAAGAATTATGTATGTGTCATTGATGCAAAACAGAATGTTCATCAGCTGTGTGTTACTCCGTGTTTTACAGAGTCATAAGTCTGACTATATTGAATTTATTACCTAGTGTGTTGGAAAAAAGTTATGACTGCTTAAATAAATTTTGGTGGGACATGTGACAATTTGGATTATTCGGATTCTTTGCTGAATAGACAAGCTAAAGTGAAACATCACTGCTAGTAAAATCAACATAATTGGACTGCTTTCGTGAAGGATTATGGGACACGGAAGGACTAGACGTTTAAAAGCATGATGATAATATTTATTATTTATTATATATTATTAATAGTATTGTGAATGCACACAAAGCTCCAACTGACGGCGAGTAGTCGATGAAAACCCACCGTGCAGACATATTCATCACTCCAAGTGGAATCCCAAAATCCAACCACAAGCATACACATACTTGACACATGTGAACAAGACTGTGACTCTACTGACAGCAGGTAGTGACAACAATTAGTAAATAAACCGCAAAGCGAATGGCTATAGACATAATAAAATTGATCCTACACTTCAATAACCAAACAATACATGTCACCCCCATCGACAAGAACAAACCCAATGGGAAACCGGCCATATGACTAAGAACAACCAATGCGGCACATGCCAACCCGGAAACAAGAGGAAACCAATAGCATGACAAACAAAGAGGCCAAGAGAAAAAGACATGAACACAACCAGCAAAAATCAAACCAATAACACAAAAGAATATGACATGAAAACATGTTAATATGATAAACAAAACCTCAAAAATCCGACATTACAAATATTACATTAAACTAGGAATTTTATTTCTTGGTTGCATAATACAAGAAATTTATATATATTGTATATTATATCCACACACACCACACACACACACAACAACAACATACACACACACCCACCACCCACCCACACATTAACATAAACTACATTATATCTATATATCCCACAATAAAAAATGGGATTATGAGATATTCAGGATATGACCACACCAACGTAAAACTAGTAAAATAACTAACTTGAGTGTTGTTTTTTTATCCGATACTTTTTTACTCTTACTCAAGTAATGTAATTCAGGACTAGTACATTTTACGTAGCAGTATAATATTTGCTATAAGTACTTTTTACTTTTACTTGGAGTACAGTTTTTGAGTTACTCTACCACCTATGGACGGAACTTGTAGATAGGGTAAGCCCGTGCCAGAGACTGCTGATTGGATCAGAGGATAAATATGATCATATTTTCTTGAACCTGGTAAGGAACATTAAGCCGCTACACTTTGGGACTACTTGTAGCTTGTTTATGGAAGATGAAAGGAAAACCATCATCGCAGAATGCATTACCATACTAGTCCAGTCTTAGGGTTCTATTGTAATTGCATGCACTAGCTGTTCTGCTATCAAGGAAACAAGGTAAACATGCTTTGCACGTAGCTTGGCAATTGTTTCCTAGATGCGCCCAGAATGCCTGTTTGCTACACCACTGAGGACAACCTCTGCTTTTTCCACAAAGCACACACCAGTTTATGTGGCCCTATAACTAAAACACCCACGACAGACGTTCTCTGCACGGCCTGGGAACAGCACAAATACCCATCCATCTATTGAAAATTCGTAAACTACTACGAGGACTTCCATCCATTTCATTGTCTTGCCACCAACACTTCTGACTTCTTTTCCTCATCAGAAATTACAAGTTAAAGAACTGCCCAATTGTGAGTTTTTATATATGCAATTTTGATTAGGGTTACTGTAAATCTAGCGTTTTTGACATTTTCTGGATTAATCTGAGTTGAATATATAAAGAATTTGTGAACATTTTTACCTCAGAATCGCGAGTTTGTCAACAAGTAGCAAGCTATAAACTCTTAATTGCAACTTTACATCTTACAATTCGTTTTTCCTAGACAGAAAATTTTGTTGATAAAATTATCATATAGTACATCTCGACGAACGTCAGTCTTCTTTCAGAACTGTGAGGTTTGCGTGTCAACCAACAACAAGCTAGTTATAAACTTATTTCAGTAGTTATATCTCACAATTAAATGAAATTTGTTGTTCCGCAGAATTTCTGTGTACATATTCACGCAATTTTTTCCCGCACTTTAGAATGGGGGAGTTACATATTTCACCCCGGAATTTTGTATTTTTCATTTAGTTCATTTATCAATTTATATCTTGCAAGTTTAATTGTTCTCCCTCCAAAATTTTGTAGACTCCTGACTCTGATCGCATTGGCATTGATGCAGAACTTTGAGGAAAATTGTCAGAATTGTGACATTTAATTTAGCCTTTCTGAGGAATAAATCCCAACGGTCGCTGCACTAGTTTGCAATTGGAGAAGATATTAACATTTCAGACAAAAAATAGTCTGAGAGTTGTGAGATATAAGCTCACAGTGTGTGTTTTATTGAGTTTGTATCTTTGGTGAAAATAAGCATTTCCACATCAGAACTTGAGGATGATGAAGAGGACGATGCTGGTTAGTGCTTCAAAGAAGAGAAAGAGTTCTCCTGGTGTAACATGTTTTCATGATGAAAGAGCATCAGTCCTGTTCTGGACAGCATACTGTCAGGCTTTCATATATCTGTCTGAAAGTTAACAGGGCATAAAGTAGTAAAGCTTGGCAATATGTTCTATCTACATTAAATATTTAAAACTTTTGAAGAGTGCAATCATTGATTGTTCTTTTATCACAGGCTATCCCCTAATTGTCCTAGGAAGGAAACTTCTGTGATGTTCTAGGTTATTTAGTTGGTTTGTGTTACTTCAAATGTTTCACACCCTGCTTGAACAAAAAAAACCAAAAAACTTTAATAAAACACTCTCTTGGTGGAATTCTGTGTTTGTCCAAGCAAGAGGGGCGCAATGCAGCTCAGCAAAAGCCAACTATAATCAGACATAAATATTGATGAGACTGATTCTATTCTGTGAACAGCAACACCTCTTTGAAATTAATAATTTTAAGACTTTTCTTGAATTCATTTGAGAGGTTTGTAGTTTATTTTGAATTTCTTCCTTAGGCCCGCACGGCCCCCGGCACCTGACGCAAAAACTAATTGCAACGCTCGCTAAAAAGTTCTGTCTACACCATGCTTTGTGGAAAAAGGGTTGTTGTGTGACGCGTGTAGTTTGTTATTCTGTGACATTTGAGGCAGATGTGTGCAGCTCTGACACGTCACCTGGTGTATCCTTTCAGTATTCTTTGTGAGGCATGTGATGTAAACACAGTGATTTAAATTAAAACCTTTTTATTATTACGCTTCCAAAACATATCCATAACACTATTTCTCCCGTAAACTTGCCTAGTAAAAGAAAATGCTGTTTACAATCTTGACCGTAGAAAATATGATTTTTCACTGGTTCAAATTGCCTTCATTTATTTTTTTTTTTATAATGTTAGGAGACTGTTGACAGTTTGGTGTCAACATCCTACTACACTGTAATGTTTTTTAAAAAAAAACAAAAACAAAATTACGTTCAGATGGTTTATTAACAATACGAAAACTGGAGAGCAATCTTTCAGTGACTTACTTAGCACATGTTGTCAAAACTGATCATCCAAAGCATAAGATGATTCAGTGGTCCGAACTTTAAAGAACATCTGCAGCCGTCCAGTTACCCAATCCGTTGTTCAGAGAAAGTTCAACGTTATGTGTTTGGGTCCCTACCGCACCACAATCTTTAACCAACAATTTGTGGCATGCGCTGCAAAGTGCTTCACAACATAATACTAAACCATATACAAAGAGATTAAAAAACAATAAAATCTAACGGTATTAGTAAGATGAACCACTTTATGAAACCCAAGCCATCAGATGAAAAAACTACCCTTATCCGGTAAATTACACATTGGGGTTGTTCATCTGTGACAAGGTCTCTACGAAGGTATTTCCTCCTGCAACAAAAGCTAATGTAAAAGATGAGTTTTCAACTGAGACTTAAACAAACCCTTTATAAGGATGGAGCCTGTCGAATATGAAGTGGAAGACTAGTCCCACAAAGAAAGAATGGGTTGGGTTTAACCTGGCGATCTATTTCTAAGTTGGTTAAAAAACTACTTTTTACTAAGACTTTTATCCTGATTTGTCGAAAAGCTGAGAGAAATGAGAGTAGAGCTCAATTATGCTTATCTCAGGTTTCTTACACTGTTTTTTATGGTTACTTTCCTAAGATTGGTGATATAACTTGGGAATTCATTTCTCTTTAACTTGGTGGACCAATCATATAAAATAATTAAAAATCGATCCTCGTTTTCCCGACTTTTTAACTGTTAATATACGATCTGAGTGTCATCAGCATAAAATATGCCAGTAAATTCATGATCGACCTTTTAGATCCATATGTCGTGCAACTATGTCAATGAAAATAATGTTGTGGCCAGCATTCTGTACTTGTAGGAAGCCATAATTTTATAGGACACCACAGAAGATGAAGTGATTTGCAACATAACTAGAGAATTGTTCAAAAATCATGCAGATACACCTTGGTGTTGTAGGCACCGTTTTAAAGCTGTTCATTTGTGACAAGCTCATTCTCTCCAAATCTGGTTTCAAGATCTAATGATCATGGGTTTTAACCTGGAGACTCATGTCTAAGCAAATGTAAAACAACTACCGATAAATATAAACTGCTAGACTTTAAGAATGGGCGGAAATATATTCTGCTCTGTGGGATCAGCATACATATATGATAGGAAATGTCAGGAGCTACCACTTGCTGTCTTTAAGAACAGCGTGGGACAACACCATTAATTTACATGAGCGATCACAATAGAAAATATATGTAGGGCCTCATTTCAAACAGAACTCTTGAAAAGTGAGGAGGATAGGTGATCTAAAGGATTTATGTGACAGGTTTCATGTGTTAAAGGATGCCTACTAGAATTCTGGAATGATGGTAAAATTCAAGCAAAAAATGTTCTATCAACTTGTAAGATAAGGCTGCTAGAACCACCGCTCTAAGCTTGATGATCCCAATTTTCTTTGACGCTAAATACACTACACTCCAAACAGAGCCAATAAGGGGATACTTGCTGGGTTGATCAGGCACAGTGTTTTATTGTGCCAAACAAAGCTCTTGGACAGGGATTACAGTTCTAATTACCCAAAATCAACCCCCAATCATCTTTGTTCTAGGAGCTTTACTGTAGCACTGCTAATTACTTCACGAGATACCTGTAACATTTCAAAGGAAATTTGTAGTTTGCAGTTTCCATCTGTGGTCCAGCTTTCTAAATCCTAGATTGAGAGCATGATCCAGTCATTATCATACCAGTAACTCTGAGAAAGGTGGCTTAGGCATCTTTGTGTTCTGATTGATCAACATCATAATAGATATCAAGACATGGTCAATTAAAAACATCATTCAACTCCTCTGTAGTCCAAAGGGGGTCCTGGAGCACGTTGATAGCAGGACAAACTGGCCTTTTAACATCTGGCCCCCCTCCCACCAACGAAAAGCCTTAATAAAGTCCTTGTTATATTTAATTGAGGACGATAGATAAGTGCGACCAATAAACAGTGTAGGTCAGTTCTAATTTAATCAACTGTAATTCAAAAGTTGAATATTTCTTCCACTGAATAATGGGCTACATTTAAATCTGTCCTTGTAAAGTGTGGCCACACCCCACCTTGTCCAGTGACTCTGGGGGTATTTAAACTGTGAGCAGCCCAAGCAGGCAACAGCTCAGTAAGAAAACATGTATCCACAGGCTCTGATTTACATCAATGATTAAATTTATCATTTAACCTCTATAACTGAAATAAACAATTATTGGTTTAGTCTCAAGTTGATTAAATAATGAAATTGTGATATGGACTGAATATTGGACACATGATGAGTGTAAAAGATGAAAGCAGGTGGATCCAGAACTACAGGAGTAACATTTACTGACTATTGAACGATAAGATCCTCAGAGAGTCAACACACCAGAAGAAAGGAAAGAGTGTGTGAGTGAAGGTGGTTGTGAATGTGTGTAGATGTGTGTTAGTTACAGGATCAGAGAATGACACTGTTCCTCTGTCATAGTCCAGATACACTCTCACACGCTCAAGATCCTGTTTAACACGAAAACCAAACTGATCAGAATATCTGTGCTGCACACTCCAGACATCAGTGTTAAAGAAATCCCATCCCTTCCTCTGGTTTGATGCTGTAGTTACTCCAAGAATCCAGACTGAACTCTCTTTAACCTCCACATCCCAGCAGTGTGTTCCTGAGTTAAAACCCTCTGAACCCAGAACACAAGGATAACAGCTAAATCTCTCTGGATTATCAGGAAGAGGTTGTTTGTTCTCGCTGTATCTCACACTGGTCAGATCATCAGACAGGACGAGACGTGGATCTGCAGTGTTTGGATCCAGAATCACAGGAGCTGATGAGACACAATCAACAGCTGCTTTTTTCTGATGTTCATATAATGATCAAGAGGAACCACACAGATTATTATGAATTATGACCAGTGTTCATTTACTATTGAGCATTTCTGGTTTAGAATGAGCCTTATCTTGAGAGGCAAATTCTTAATATTCTTTTAGTCACATTTTGAGTCATTTGAGTCTTTCTATAGTTTTAGTCGACGAAGAAGTCATTTGCATTTTATCAAACATTCGGCTTTCATGGTACTATTGTTTATTTTTTGAATATTTCTATTATGTGTAGTTTTCAAAACAAACTAGTGTTAATTCTTCTCTCTTAAGACCAAAATCACTTAAGCTTATGAGAAATTTGAATTAAGGGATTGAATTTAGAAAAACTTGATGACGATTTTCATTTTCTTTTGGATGAACTATTCCTTTAACAGTAGTGAAAAGGAGAAACTAATAACAATTATAGTATATAATATATACAGGATTATAAAATATAATTCTATACATTTTGGAAAAAGAAGCACACAAGACAAATACAAAAGAGATACAAATTAAACAAATTTTTCAGATACAGAAGGATTATTTTTTCTATTTTAATATACGATTACGATTTTTAATATTTTGAATTTTTTCACTAACACGTATCAGAACACGCTGCTCACGAGCTCAGTGCAGTGTGTCAGAGAATTAACAATTTACTTGCACTTCATTCGCTCCTCTCAATGGACGTGACGTTTGTGTCTGTCTTATAACGTGACGTCTATCTGTCTGTCTTGAAAATCCTATGAAATCCTTTTTGAATTTTTTACATTTGGGGATTATTGTGTTTTTATCTTTTACATTTTTAATGTAGCCTACAGCACTTGATGGTGAACCCGTTGATTGAAATCGGCTGCTAGATCTGAGACTGTTTCTGTAAAATAATAATAAAATACATAGGCTACGGAAAAATCTTATGCCTATTAATGTTCAGTTTTTCAAGCACCTCTCTTCTTTTTCTTTTTTACATTTAAAAATAAATTTAAAATAATAATTACTATTATTTGTAATTTTATTCATTTTTTTTTCCCTTTTCTTTTTAAAATGAAAATGTAAACTTTTATTCAGGAATAAGGTAAATTGATGAGATTTCTAGATTGTGAATAATAATCTGCCAGATTCATCAGCAATCTTGTAAAAATATCACAGAAAAATATTAAGAGCAGCACAATTGTGTTCCGCTTGACAATACATTTGAAGGATCATGCGTCAAAGAAGCTGGAGTACGGAGGCTGAGAATTCAAAATAAATAGAAGTATATTAAATAGAAAACCATTATTTAAATTGTAATGATATGGCACAATATTAACCAACCCCACCCCCTTCAATATAAATGAATACAACCTTATATGAAATGATTCCCAATTTTTTTTATTTATTATCTTTTTTGTCGTGTCCTCATCATTATCATTGAGAAAACCAAGATAAGCTTATTTTAAGCTTCATGATCAGTGAATTATGTGTACCAAACAAGCAAAGATGAATCAAACAGGCTATATAAGGGTGTGCTGGCTAGAGACAAAATGATATCTCGAGCATTTTCTGGGATTTTTAGCTATAACCATAATCAGACTATATTTTTCTGAGTGTTATACCGCAGATCAGTCGCGGAGAAGCTGACTCCTGAAGTTATTGATATTCTTCACATATTCATGCGTAGTCAGTTCCACAGCAGTGATAGCACTTACGATTTTCCCAACACAATTTATTTTATTTTTCCTCCACCCTTCACTGTTTTGGACGATGTCCTGCATCTTCTTCCAGGACTCCTTGAAGGGCTGGTTGCCCAAGTAACGCGGCACATTAATCTAAAGCTCCAGAGAGCGTCTGTGGATCCGGCTGTTGATGCCAGATCTGGAGGTCTGAGAGAACAAACATCTCGTGATCAGAACCTATCCCTCTCAGATGGCTTTTTTATCAGGAAGCAGAGAGAGCAGAGACCCCAGCAGATCACTCACCTTTCCATTCGAGATCTCGGAACTCCTGCAGAACCAACACACGCATTGATCAACACTGACACCTCAATGATGCCCCCAACCCCCTCAATTCATCATCATGGATGTTCTCCATGAAATCAGACTTTCAGAAAAGAGACGTCACTGGGGGGCATCTTCTCGAGCCCTACTATCCCCTCCGTGTGAAAGAGCTGAGATGTGTCTGTCCGAGCTTCTCCAGCTTCACTTGCTCATCATTCGCTTCTTCTGGCTCCTTCTTCCCTCGCACCTTGCTGTGATTGCCGCTTCTTGTGCGTGGTCTCTCAACAACTGATGAAGCTGTATTAAACTGACCTTTAATCTGACGCCTGTGCTCAGCTTGAGACTGAAATCAAATCACATTCACTTCAATCATCTCCATCAACACATCACATCATTCAGATCCCAGAGAAACTCAGACACCGACATATAACAGATCCAGAAGCAGACTGCTGCTCGCTCATTTCTACAAAAATAACAACTGGAATCATTATATTAAATATAACACATCATAATTCGCTTTAGTGGATGCTACAGCTGTACTGAAATGACTCTGATTCTGTTTCCTCACCTTGATGTGTTCTGAGCCGTTTTCTCAAACTCTCCTCTTTCATTTTTTCATTGTCTTTCAAGTTTCTTCTGTAAGGACTTCAGTGCTGTATTGAGCTCCTCCTAGAATTGAATAAAAACATATAAAACACCAGATTACAGTGAAGAGAAGAGAAGACAGTGATCACAGCTAGTGCTGTGTTTTTTTGTGTATATCTCACACTAAATGTTTCTTGAAATTGAAAGTAAACATAAATCACAACACAATCTGTAGTAAAAATTTCAAAATACACTTTAATAGAGCTTTTTTCAACAGTATGAATTTGATCACTTACCCAGTGACTACACTTTTAGTACACAAACACAGAACAAATCAGATCAGAGTTTATGGTCATATGAAGTTGAGTAAAACCAGCAGAGAGAAATACTGGTGCATGAATGTGATGATATCTGTGTTTATGACTTAATTATTTTTAGCATATGAAATAAGAAACATTTGTCCTATCACTCTATATGAGGAACAACTTCAACTGATGGGTCTGAATGTGTGACTGATGTGTTTTCGGTGAAGGAAAGCACACTAAACACCGCGGCTACATTTGTCCTCCAGACAGAAGACTTTGAGTTTCTCACTGTGTAAACTGCAGATCTCCTCAGATCCTGATGAACGCCTCTCATTTCTCTCCTTCAGGAACGACTCACACAAGTTTTGTAATGCCAGATTATATGGAGGGTGATCTCTTGAGGATCTTCTCCTGCAGACAGACACTCCTAGTTTTCTCGGTGTTCCCAAACTGTTGAAGACACTCTTTAACAAGACACTGTGACTACATGATAAAATAATAACAGGAGTCTGGAAGATTTCACAGCACACGGGACAGTTATAGTCATATTCAGCTGATGAAGCCATTTTCACTGTTCTTGAGCTCCAGCAAAAAACCCCTAAACTTTACTTTCACTTTCTGGACGACGGTTTCAAACATGAATAACCAATTGAGAATCACAAAGATCTGCTGTCTGTTTCAGAAACAAATGTCTCGTCAAAAAATGCTTCTTCAAAGTCTATCTCTTCGTTGTCCATTGATGGCTGATTCTTTTTTGCTTTTGTCAAAGAGAAGAAAATCAGTGACAGAAAGGAGAAATAACAAGTCAGTCTCTTTCCTGGTAAGTTTTGTAAGAGGGTGGAGTTTCTGATCATCAAACAGTCTGATGACGACAGCAGGCATTTCTTCTAGTTACATTTCAATAAAATGCCTTAAAGATTAACTTGCAACGGACAAATTTAAGCTATAAATGCTAGGAAAACTTAAAACCAAGCACAAGAGACCAATGAAAACACAAATATTGGATCATATGTTTTGTAGTTATTGCCTGCTTATTTCTGCCATATTGCTTCACAGGGTCTTGTTATGTCAGATGATTTCTTCACATGCGGAGAATTATGGAGGCCAAAGGGCCTCAAAACTTGAATTTTTAATACAGATCACAACCCGTTAAATGTGCGTGTTTACTTGTATTGACATGCGTATTTCATGCGTTTAAAATACTGTTGCTTGTGGGGTGAAAAATCATTGCATTAGATAGGCATATTCACACGTATATAACGTGTTAAATGGCATTAAAACTCAGTTTCGAACGGGTCCAGTGTCATTGAACTGCTGAAGACTTGGGTCCAATAATTTCTGTGAGTGTAGGGGTGTACCATTCATAAACTAGGCGACCACCTTTAACATGTTTATACGGCAAGCAAAGGCACGTTATTTATATAGCACATTTCGTACACAATGGTAATTCAAAGTGCTTTAACATAAAAGACGTAAATAATCATGAAAAAGAATAATACACAAAAATCACAATCATTTAAAACTTTGGAAATTATTTAAAAATGACTTATTTTAAAAATGAATTTAACATTTAAAAATAGAAAAGAGATTTTACCTAAATACAGTGCAAATTAGTTTCGGAACTCGCACAAGGCTCATTCAATAAATGCCAACAGCGAAACAGATATTATTTGAGTCTAGATTTAAATGTTGACTTAATATTTTAGCACATCTGTCTCTTCGGAAGCTGATTCCAACTGTGTGCAGCATAGTCACTAAGGCGGACTAGGTCGCCTTGTTTTGTGTGAACCAGTGGTATTGCTAACTGACTCGATCCTAATGATCTGAAGTGTGTCTGGTTAGTTTTATATTTCATTGAGCATAATCTGCAATATCTTTTTGGTCCGAGGTCATTGAGTGAATTTAAAACGAGTAAGCGTACTTTATAAATCAACCTAATTGAACTGGCGCCGGTGTACTGACCTGTCGGAACTGGTGTGATATGCTCCAGATTTTTCTGGTTCTAGTCAAACTCCTGCAAGCAGTGTTCTGGATGAGGCTGCAGCTGTCTAATGGTCTTTCTTGTGAAGGCCGGTTGAGGCGACCATTCCAATAGTCCACCTGGCTGTTGAAATAAAACATGAACCAGTTTCTTCTTATCTCCAAGTCCTTGACTGTGAAACAAAAACATCTAATTCGTTGCAATGTTTTTTAGATTATAGTCTGCTGAGTTTTAGTTTCTGCGTTGACATTCTACCTGACAACTAAAGTCTTTCTTCTCAAAAATCACAACCAAGATTCCGGATTTGATTTTTTAGTTGTTTGTCCTATTAGAGTCAAGGTATGCATTCACCTTGAAACTTCATCTTTGTTTCCAAATGCAATAACTTCAGTTTTTTCCTTGTTTAACTGAAGAAAGTTCTTGGCACATCCAACTATTAATTCATCAATACATTGCAGAGGGACAGTCAATGGGGCTGTAGTCATTTGGTGATAAGGCTAGGTAAATCTGTGTATCAAATCAGCATAGCTGTGATAGGCAATTTGGGGTTCTTTCCTCATTATCTGACTTAGTGTGATGCACGCATCGCCAGAGGTGCTGAAACCGAACGGGTAGAAGATTTTCACAAATGCCACCTATACATCCCGCTCGAAGTGTCAGCAAGATGGGATATCCAGGTGACCAGGAGCCCCTCAGTTGTGACTTAGCCGTAACATCCCAGGAAATTTTAGCATGTGGCCGTGCCGTGGTCTGAGGATCAGAAGAGCTCCCGCAGAAGACCTATGACTGGTCACATTATCCAGGAAGCATGAAGCTAGAACCAGGGCTGTCATACATACAGCTGGACATAATACTGACGAGTGAAGAAACAACTGCCAGCGAGCACACCGTTTCTGAATCCAGCCAGGGGGGTGCTCTCAGAAGACATACCTTAGTTTTTTTTTTTAGTATGCAAACAGACTATTACAATAATTTACAAAAACACAAATGGAATGCAAAAAACACATTCCAAGACCAACATAACATACAATATCAGTTATGATTTGTGTGTGTGGGTATGTGTGCGTGTGTGTTAGTGTACTGGTGATGTAGGAGAAATATATGATTAAAGGGGGCTGTAGGGAAGTAAACAGACTTAACCAGAGAAGAAAACAAAAAAAAAAAAAAAATTTCAATACACATACATATATACACACATAACAATAGCCTATGTACTAATGATAATAATAATAATATAAATAATAATAATACTGATGATGAATACAATTAATAAGAAAAAAAGACAAATGGTAATAAATAGTCTTAGGCAGTCGTAGTAAAGTATAAACATATATTTAAAAATATCTTCTTCCAGAAATGAGGGGAGTGTAAAGGATCCGGTACACAAAGGACAAATAAACTAGTATTGTAGTAGATAGAATAATATATAATATAATAATATAATAATAATAATAATAATATTGACACAGCCATTGAAATTAATGATAATAGTAGTAGTTGCAATTATCTATAATAATAATAATAAGATGACCACTATTAATTGATAAGTATTTGTAAAGCTGCCCTCTGACATCCCTCATCGGCCAAGGCATATGATACGACCCCGCCCAGCGGCAAGTTGCAAAGGGTTATCAAGGTGAGGTGCTTCGGGGCCCATGGTCACCACATCCACACTCATTCCCGCCGTCCCAGGACATGCCACGCTTACCCTGGTCTTGTTTTTTTTTTTTTTTTTTTTTTTTTTTTATAACTATGACTGTTTTCCTTGTTATACCGCTGATATGTTTGTCAACTAAGTGTGTAATGCATTTAAAAAAGTATGGCGTGTAACTTGAGCAGCCCAGTACAATCCCCCCCCAATCTGCCACTCCCACCCCACACTTACCCGTGTTTTATATGTTTTTTTTATTTTTTTTTTTATAATATGCTTGCTTTCATTGTTATACTCTGATATGTTTGTCACACTATGTGTGATGCATTTAAAAAAGTATGGCGTGTGTCACCATGGAGCAGCCAGTACAAATCCCAAGCTGCCACGCCCCACACCACCTTTACCGTGTGTTTTTTTTATTTTTTTTTTTTTTTTTTTTTTTTTATAAATTATGGCTGCTTTTCATTGTTATACTCATGCTATGTTTGTCAAACCTACAAAAAAACAAAAGGTTTGTGTGATGCATTAAACAAGGGTATGGTGCGTGTAACATGGAGCAGCCCAGTACGAAGCCCAAGCTGCCCTCTCCCCAACCACACTTACCCTATGTGTTTTTTTATTTTTTTTTTATAATATGGAGCTGCTTTTCATTGTTATAAATCTCATGATATGCACGTTCACTAGTTGTGTTTTTTTTATGCAATATTAAAACAGTATGGCGTTTAACATGGAGGCAGCCCAGTACACAGCCCAAGCTGCCACACGCCCACCCCACACTCTACCCTATGTGTTTTTTTGTTTTTTTTTGGATTGTTTTATATGGTCCAAATGACTGTGTGTGCACATTCATCTAACATGTTATGTATTACAAACAGCGAGGCAAGTGCTGGTCCAGGCGGCGGAGACGAGAGATCCCAGGTTAAAAAGTACAAGCTGGAGGGCGAAGCCCGAAGGACCCCCTGTCCCCACAACCACGCCCACCCACAGCTAATTCAAAACCATACATGGTAGAGGACCATATGCTACGCCAGTCCCGGGGCCTGAAGCAGCTGAAAGAGATAGAGAGAGAGAGAGAGAGAGAGAGAGAGAGAGAGAGAAAGAAAGCAGAACCTTTCAATATAATCTTATGAGATTTTTTATATATTTTTATATATATATAGAGTATATATATATATATCATATATATATATATATATATATAGATAATTATATTATAGGGTATATATATATACACTACATATTTATAGTTTGGTGGCATGTTACCTCTTCCTGACCCTTGCTCCCCCCAATCATGTGTGAATATTGATGGTTTGTGATAATTGAAGATGGCTCCAGAACAAAGAAGGTCAGTGGATTCATGACTGTTAGGAGATAGATCGAGAGAACCAGGACTAGGGTGTATTTCTAGTATACTATTTGTTGAGTGGAGGTAGACAAGTTTTGCCATGGATATGTAACTCTATTAATAAATTTTTCCAAGTTGTAATGTGTATGGTGTTCCTTGATTGTCCAGTTCATGAGGATAGTTTTCCTTGGCGATAGTTAGAGGGCTACTAGGAGTAAATTGACTGTTTGTACTGTTTAGATTGATTAGGATATGTCACACTAATATAGGGGGACAAGCGGGATTGTGACATCCCATAAATTTGGATAGTGGAGTTAGTAACATTTTCCCAGAATTGTTTTAACTGAGGTGCAATCCCAAAATAGCGTGTAAATAGGTGTCTGGAGTGTTTTTGTGTGTCAATGTGGGCAGGTATTCTGCAGTAAAACTCCATTTTAAATATTTTCTGCCTCAGTAAGGTGAGATCTATGAAGTAATTTTTGTATTGTATAAGTTGTAAGTTGGCGTTTTTTGTCATGGTGTGCTTTTTTACAGATTCTGTGTCCAGAAAGCAGCATTGTGAGTAATGGAATAAGTGCCGATTCCCATTTAAGCAACTGGGTAGCTTAAGTATTGTCCTGATTTGGATATTATTTTATATTTTTTGGAGTAGTAAGTTTTTTGGGTAAGGAGGTATATTAATTAGCGTCTGAGATTGGGAGGGGGACAGGTCGCTAGATTAATTGTCTGAGTGTCAATTTTTGATTGAATAGATGATTTTGACATTGTAAGTATTCCAAAAAACATTACTCCCAATGCCGTATTTCTGGACCAGTGGCGAAAATGGTGCCAAGTTATTTATTAGGAGGATGTGTTTGAAGTTGTGTGATGGCCCTTATCTACCCATGTGCGGCAAGTTTGAGTGGCTTCTTGTTAACTATGAAATCTGGGTTATTCCAAATCGGGGGTATTTAGAATTGGTGCAAGAGGTGATGTTTGTGATTTGATGAAATTTCCTCCAACCAGGCCCCTGTCAGAGCTGCGGCTATTGGTGGTGTTTTAAAACAGTTTTATGCGTTTTGATTGTCTGATTATAGAAGGGTAACTGAAATGTGAATGTCCTTACAAACTGACTGTTTCCACATCTAGCCATGTGCCCCCTTTCTGATGGGTTAGGATGATCCCATTTGTATATACTTTTGGAGCTGATTGGCCAAAAAGTAGGGGTATAATGTGGAGCTTCAAGTCCCTCCGTGTGTTTTTGGTGTTTTCTGTAGTGTAGATAATTTAATTTCTTTGGGTCTTATTTTTCCAGTAGAATTTAGGTGATGATTGAATCTAAGCGATTTAAACCAGGTGAGGGTGGGTAATGCTGGAATCATTGTAAATAATAGTGTTAATTTTAGGGAGTAGAGTCTTTTAATTACTGATATTCTGCCCATAATGGATAGTGGTAAATTCATCCAGCGATGAAGTCGTCGCATTTATTGTTTTAAGTAATGGAGAAAAGCCTTAGGTCCAAAAAGCTCAGACCGACAGGGCCTGGGGGAATACATTAATGGCCTAAGTATGTGATATAGTTGTGCCAAAGGAATAGGTGGTGTTTGGGATGTCACATCCATGCTGTTGGAAATGTAATGAAGTATGGCCGATTTACTCCAGTTGATGGAGTATTCAGAGATATTTGAGAATGAATCATGAGTTTAAATTGTTTCTTGTAATGATGATGGGGGGTCAATGGCCCCCTCAAGGGGGCATGCTTCAGACATGGGTCCACGACGAGGCGTTTTCCCTAGTGACCGGGCAAAAAAAAGAGTGACCCCTAGAGGACTCAGTTCAAAAAGTTCCCTTGAAGGGAACTAGCAATGATATTGCAGCCCTTGTCTGACTCAAGAAGCAGTCATTTGGTAATTTTAAACAAGTGCAACTTTCTGTGCTATGAAATTCTTTATAGAGATCGTTTTTTTTTTTTTTTTTCAGGCAAGGAGCCCAATTGAGCAGACACAACTTTTTATAACAATTTTTACGACATAAATGGCAAGATTGAAATGGTCTGTATTTGCCAGTTCACTAGGATCTAGTTGTAATAGTAGGCTTAATAACCGCCAGCTTGAATGGTTTTGGGACCTGACCTAAAGATAACTACGAGTTAATTATATTGAGAAGTGGGTTCTTCTGCTACAGGGTAACAACTCTTTCAGTAATTTAGTGGATACAGGATCTATAAACATGTTGTTTGGTTTAGATGACAGTGATAAGTTTATTTAGCTCTTCCTGTCCTTTCGTTGTAAAGCAACTGCAGTTTATCTTTGGGTGCGATGAATGAAGCTGAAGTACTAAGATGCTGTAGAATCTACATTTGTTATCGTATTTCTGATGTTACTCTATTTTATCAGTGAAGAAATTCAATAAAGTCATTACTATTTAACTGTGAGGGAATATTTTAGATTGGGTGGCGTCTGGTTATTTGTTAATCTAGTCACTGTGCTAAATAAAAACCGTGGATTGTTTTGGTTGGTTTCTATGAGTTTTTTGGATATGCTCGGCCCTGGCAGTTTTTAGAGCCCTGTCTATAGCTGGACTTACTGTTTTTTTCCACGCAATTCTAAAAACTTCCAAGTTAGTTTTTTTCTCCAGTTGTTGCGCTCAAGACTACGAGTTTCTTTCTTGAGAGCGTGGGTATTACTGTGTTGTACCATGGCACAGTTACGTTTTTCTCAAACAACCTTTTTCATTTGATGGGGGCAACAGCTTCTAAATGTATTAGAGAAGATAGTGCCCATGTTGCCAGTCATTTTGTCTAGGTTTCATGTGTATTTATAGGTACATCAGAGCAGTTTGAGATAAATTAGCAGGTTATTTGTGAATCTGGTCTTTGGTGGCTGGAACAATAGTTGCTCCGCGGGACGATAGACCAGAGCTTATATAGGTTAATATCATCAATAGGCGAGAATGCACGATACAAGGAAACGGTTACTAACACATCATCACTTTGAGGTACGATGGGGTCGACATGGGGGTCAGTACGATATCGATCCGTGATCGATTGCGATAATAATTAAATCTAGCCATATGAACAAAACGATTGAATGTTAAAATCTCAGACAATTAGCGCGTTAAATCAATGGTAACCACAGGTCTGAGAGGAAATCTGCAAAGATTCAAGATGTAAATCCAGAATTCTTTATACATTGCACGATTTGCAAGAATTATTATTTTTTTTTTTTATATTTAAAACTCAGAATTCTAAAAAACAGCAAGATGTACACTCAAAATTCAAAAATTCAAAAAAAAAAAAAAAAAAACATGCAAGTTGTAAAACTCAGAATTCTAAAGAAACAAAACAAAGCAAGATGTAAACTCAAAATCTAAAAAAAATAAATTGCACAGATGTAAACTTGGAATTGTTTAAAACCAACTGAATTGTAACAACTTTTTAGAGTTCTTTAAGAAAGACAATTTGCAAGATGTAAATTCAGAATTGTTTAATAAATTGCTAGATTTGCAAGAATTCTTAAGACATGTAAGATGTACTTCAGGTCTACTCAGACTTCTAAAGCAAAACAAAACGAGAAACTGAATTTCAGATTCAAGATGTTAAACAGAAGGGCTTTTAAAATAATTTGTAAGACAATTGCAAGATGGTAACTCAAAGAGTTCTGAGAGATCTCAGGTGTCGCACATGATATGCAGGAGAACACTGAGCTTCTGCACTACAGTCCAGTCATCACCTACACCTTCTGCTTTGCTGAAGACGTTAAAAGCTCTAACATCTCCAGATGTGATGCAAGCTAGTGAACCCTCGCCGTAGCGTTGATGGAATTCGTTCCCACTCTTTTCATCTCATGGTGAGTGTGCAGCAGAACAGAAGGTGGACAGGTGAGGCTTCGTCTCGTTCACCTCCCGATCTCCTCACTCTCATCCAGGTGGAACCTCATCTCGTGTAGATTATATTAATCTAAACTTTAAAATATTTTTACATTTAAAAATCAAGCCCATGGCAACATTGTTTTTTTCCATTAATTTTAACTAATAAAAATTGTTGAAATTGGTTCAATTACTTTGAAGTTATTCAGATTGAAACTAGGGCAAGATTTAAAAAAGATTTATTAGAAAAGGCAGCAACTGAACATTTTTTTAAAGTAGGTAAAAAAAATTTTTCAGCGTGTAAAAATAAATTTCATTATGAAATGGAATGCATTCTGATTATTGTTCTTTTCCTGCACACATTGAGCCATTTATAACACAGCCTTTATACTGAAAAAGCAGCTCTGATTTTCCCCCATCTAGTCTCATGTGAGAAACCTTTAATTTAAGCATTATTACTCTATTCCACAATGCACATTATTCTAGTTAAAAAAAAACCGCCACTTAGACATTAAACACAAGTCTGACTGCTTGTTTGGTATTTGCATGCCATTAATGTTAGGTTCATCTTACTACAGTTGATATGACAGCAAACTGTAAGAAAAAACACCACAGAATCCAGTCAACGTCTCAAGAGTCTCTTTCAAAGATTTGACGAATTTCAAAGAGTTTTACTGGCCTTTTATGATCCTCAGATTCCCGCTAGTCTTCATGAAGGCCAATCCTTTACATGAGTTATTCAGAGGGGCAGAAATGCATCTTCTCTCAGTCTTTGACTTTTATTGAGGCACATAAGCTCAGTCCATCGCGCACAAAAACGCGCACCACATTAAACACTCAGAAAAACAAACACTAATGTCTGTCCTGTGCTTCTGTAATGAATTATTTATTTGAGCAGAGTCCTATTAAAAAAAAATAACTTAAAACCTTTAAAGTTTGACTTTTGGGTTTTTATTGTTCTTTTCTTCTGCAATAAAACGTTGCTATTTAAAATCTGCGAGGGAGCTGAAAAATGTCTTTGAAATTGGTTCTGTCCTGTCTGTCTGTAGACACACCACAAGAATGTGAATGAGGAAAATAACTAATAAAGATAGATAAAAGACTCAAATAAAGCAACTGTTTTTCAGTGGCATTGACGTTCATAGTTTGCTGATAATAATGTTTTTTTCATCCTTCTGATCTGACACCGATGGATCTAACAAATATCATGAACATACTGTAATTCATAACAGCTATGAAATTATTAAAACGGGCCGCCAGACCTAATACAACCCAGGTTTATTTTCACAATGCATTCCTTTGTTATCTTTTTTTTTTTACAAGTAGTTGGAGTTAAGTAGGGTGACTGACGCTTGTAATGTTTGTCGATTACTGATTGGTAAAAGCAACACAATTTATCTAAAACACTGTTAAATGTGGTTACAAGAAACCTGCAATTCATGCAATTGGGTTTTCTAGGACCGAGTTTGTATTGTTTTTTATTTTCAGTTTTATTTTCAGTTTTCATTTTAATTTATGGAAGTCCACAGTTTAGTAATTTTGTGTATTTATTTCTGATAGTATGATTATATTATTTTAACATGCCTATATAGTTTTTAGTTTTTATCTATATCCATTTTAGTTATTTTGTAGTTCTTCAAATTAAACTACATAAAAAATTGAGACATATTTCCTTGGCAACTAGCTGGAAATAAAATAACTGAGGTGTTTTTAATATCTTTTTTATTTTCTTTATCTTGTTTTTTAGTTTTTATGGTGGGTTTAGTTTAACTTTACTATAATAATCCTGATTTTATCAAATGCAAAAAAACCAAATCATATGTGTTTATACAGTAATGAAAACCTGTTGGGGACAGGGAGCCTTGGGTGCCGGTGAGATGGAATTGCCGCATAAAGGAAGTGGGACCTGGCAATTTTTTATGCTTTGCTATGCATCTCATGAAAGAGCGTTTTATCATACATTATAAATACTTATCTGTTCAGTGTTTACCATTAGCAAGTAAATGCATTAAAACACAGCAAGCAACTAGTTTCAGGATGTAAC
This sequence comes from Cyprinus carpio, assembly GCF_018340385.1. Taxonomy (NCBI): domain Eukaryota; kingdom Metazoa; phylum Chordata; class Actinopteri; order Cypriniformes; family Cyprinidae; genus Cyprinus; species Cyprinus carpio. The sequence continues at coordinate 30,869,038 of NC_056580.1, read as the reverse complement.
AAGGAATCTGCAAATATTGATATGCATTTGGTTATATTCCTGTTAACATAAGTGTATGACAAGATATCAGTCATTCCAGTATAACAATATAACGCATTAACTAAAGTTTTCAAGTACATTATAAGACCAAAACCGTTCTCAGAAAGCATCCAGCTTGAGGTTATTTAAGTGGATTTTAACTGATTCCTCTAGATATGATCTTGGCCAATAATCAGCATTGATGATCTACAGAATGAGAAGGTCCAGTCCAAAAATGATTGGATGACTGTTTTCCTGAAAACACAAGAGCACTTGGTTTTCTCTAAAGAGAGATTTCAGGAACGTGCTTAAAATGATGGCCGCTGGTAGCTTATACTGAAAATTGAAATCTGCACTGTGTTTACTAGAATACTTTTCCATGACATTGATAAACATCTCCTTTCTCTCCATTTTCAGAAAGAACAACACCCCGACAGAACCAACTCGATGTGTAATTCAATCCAACACAGTAACACTTCCATACTGCTGAACTTTTGATGAAGCCGTTTGTCAACGCTCTTTTTGGAAGCGAAAATGCTCTAGAACCCAGCACAATCCATTGTGTTTTAGTCACCCTATGCTCATTTCACGACAGTCAAATCTGCAACTAATTACATACTAAGAGTAACAAATCAGCCAATACCGGTCAAACTGTTTTTTTCTCTTCCTCTCACCAAGGCCTGCATTTATTCGATTCAAAAAATACCAGAAAAAAAAAGTGAAATATTTTTACAATTTAAGAAAACTGTTTTCCTATGTGATATCTGTTAAAGAGTAATTGATTTCTGGTGATCAAAGATTGAATTTTCAGCATCAGTCATGCCAGTCTTCAGTGTCACATGATCTTCAGACTCAACTCTACAGGCAGTTATCATCATGTAACACTTATTTAACCTATGCCACTTTTATTGTCTAATGCATCAGATTCAAGCAAAGTTCTCTTCAGTTTCCCAACAGCTGCCTCTGACGCGGGACACTGGCCCGCCAGCAAATATACAGAGGACGCAGTTGTGAGTCCTCACCGCCTGCAACTGTTGATACCCTTGACCTTGCCGACCCTTTGGCTGGCCTTTAACATACTCAGAACAGAAGAGACCATCAACCCGCTAGAGTGACTGTCCATGCTGTCCGGCCTGTCATCATGTCTTCTGTGGAGTTTTAGGACTCAAACCTTCAAACCAGCTGTCAGGGAATGCCGTTGAAGCACTAGGTTCAGTCTAATCGTCATTTAACTCACCATCATGTTCTTTTCAAGCTGGAGAAGACCAAAGAAGATGTTTATGCAGAATGAACTGAGCTGCTGTAAGTTTCATGAAGACCTGATAACATCAACACCTAACTCGTCCTCCATGATAGCAGTGCATAAATATCGCTTAGAAATCACTGTTGTTACCTTGAAGCAACAAACAAGAGAAACATTTTAGACGAGATCCTAATAAACAAGACAGAAAAACCATAGATAATGCATGGTTTTTAAAACAATCCCCCCCCCCCCTTTTGTACTTAAGGATCAAATAATGGTAAAGAAGTCCTCCAAAGCGTCTAAAAAAACATCACCGCTCATGAACATGACCTGCCTCGCTGTTTCAAGAGCCTGTATCAGGAAAGTGTTTCATTAGAACAGCATCTGCTTTAAAAAGAAACTTACTTTCAGCCAGATGATAATATCAGGAGAAAACACAGCAAACATCTTTCTGTGGTGCTTATAACATGAATGTTGGAAAGTGACATGATTTACTAATTAACTAATAATAACTACGAAAAAACAGAAAATAAAACATGCAACCTGCTGTGCCACTCCATAAATAATTATCTTTCATGTCTTGTGTTTCCAGACACAAATCATCTCAAACCATCTACAAACTGATACATTTACTGCCAGATGCAGATTGACTGAAGAAAATTTTCAGAGAGGGTCATCCGGGACAAAGGGGGGTGTTGGTTTTCTGAAAATGTTTCACAATAAGTGGAGTTTTTGCTTAAAACAAGAAAATCTCTGCATCAGAAACACACTAAAACACCCCAAAAAGCTTAACTGCATAGCAACACTCTAGCAACCATCAAAACAAACCCTGGCAACCAACTGCATAGCAACACTCTAGCAACCACACAAAACACCCTGGTAATTGCACAACAAAACACTAAAACACCCGAAAAAACAGCTTAACGTGATAGCAACATCCTATCAACCAACCATAACACACTATGCAACCAAATAGCAACAGACTACAACAATCAAAGCAGCCTAAATGCCTAGTAACACCCTATCAACAACACACCAACACACCATGACAACGTTATAAAAACACCTAAAACACTCTCAGCAGACTGTAACTGCACAAGCAACACCCGATCAACCACCCAGAACACCCTGGTAAACTGCCACAGAAACACACACACACACACACCACACACACACACACTCACACACATCACGGCACACACACACACACAACACACACACCACCACTATACTTATAGAAACAACGCCGGCAAATGCCTAAGAAACACTAAGCAACAACTCAGAGCAGCTAAAAAGATTAACTTCATAGCAACACGCTAGCACAACCACTCAAAGAACATCCTGGCAACTGTGCCAGAAAACACACAAACATACTTGGAGACCACCCTGGCATATGCATACAAAACACTCAAGCAGCCTTACTGCTAGCAACAAACTATCAACGCACACCATAATACCCTGACAAACTGGATGGCCACACACTAAAACTCTCAGAGAGCTTACATGCATAGTAACACCTGGCAACCGCTAAGTACCACACTCAAACTACTCTGACAGCTGTAACTGCATAGCAACACCCTAATCACCACATAACAAACACTAAAAACACCAGACACAGGTGCCTAATCCATATCAAACCCTATTCATGCGCCCATAATGCCCATGTAACGATGCATAAACTCGCATAAAACACCCATACTGCTGGTCACCCTTAGCAACAATAGAAATACAGAATCAGACGCAAACGTATGAATCGTGATTCAATTCTTCATATTGTCACAATTGGTTTTAACTCTGACATATTTGATATACACCAAAAGCATTGAGCAGACTCCAGTTTATGAAACCAGACACTCTGTGAAAAAGAATGCTTTCTCTGAGATCCTTCAAAAGGGTTAAGAAATGATTAAAAAATAGAAATACAGGTTTTGTACATAATTAGTTTTACACTCTTTTTGCAAAAAGAGATACAAAGACATCAAACCTCAGCAAACTAAACAAAACTAACTCCTTTTGCTTTAATTACTGCCCTCAGTTTCGGTCGATGGCCCTAGGGGATGTGATCAGTTTGTGGCACTGCTCGAGGTGGTCCTGGGAAGCCCCGTTTTCTTTGACATTGGCCTTCCAACACATCTGCATTGTTGGAGGAGTCTCTTTAATTTCTCAGTTTCCTCTTGACAATACCCTCATAAGATTACAGAAAGGATCATCTGGGTTCAGGGTCTGGTGAGTTTTGCTGGCCAGTGAAAGCACACCAACACCAATGGTCATTTACCCAACGTGACGTGGTGGCTTTTGGCAGTGTGGGCAGGTGCCAAATCCTGCTGGAAATGAAATCATCATCTTCAAAAAGTGCTCCCATCAAAAGAACGGAGTAAACAGGTGCAAGTGACTTTGCTGTTTTTCAAAACACACAATGGACCAACACCAGCACATTGAACATTGAAGCACCCAATCATCAAAGACTGGGGAAACTTAACACTGGACTTCAATCAGGACGGGCTCTGAGCTTCTCCCCCTTCCTCCAGACTCTACGGACCTTGGTTTCCAATGAAATACAAACTATACTCTCTACTGAAAAAGTGGACTTTGGACCCTGGGCAACCAGACCCAGTTCTTCTTCTCCTTCACTCCCAGGTAAGACACCTCAGATTGGCTTAAACAAGAGATAATACGACAACTGTCTCCAATTTCTTGACACTCTGTGGTGGTTCTCCTTGATGCCTTGACCCCAGCCTCAGTGCGCATTCCTTGTGAGTGATTCACTTCAAGTCTTGAATCGCATTTTGCTTGACAATCCTCATAGAAGGCTGCGAGTTCTCTCGTTTGGTTGTCATCTTTTCCTTCGCCCTCAGACTTCGGTTAACATGCTGGGTACAGCACTCTGTGAACAAGCTAGCTTCAAATTTGGCAAATGAATGTTTGTGGCTTACCCTCCTGGTGAAGGTTATTGTCAGGTGATTGTCTTCTGGACCTCTGTCAGATCAGGCACAGTCTTCCCCATGATTGTGTAGCGTAGCAACCAAAACCGAGAGACATCCAGAAAGGCCTCAGGAAACCTTGGCAGGTGTTTTGTGTTGATTACTGTGATTGGCATGTCCCATATTGCTAATTTGTTATAGAATTGGTGGTTTTTGTTAATGTGAGCCAAATGATCACAATTAAAAGACCAAAGACTTTTAAGAGAGCATCCCCTGTACACATCATGGTAGTGCGCCAAGTGAAGCATTAGCAGAGCAGTTTGTAGGAACGAGAAATACGAAAAACTGGTCTAACAGTTCACAGATTAATGTTTAATCAGCTCAGATTGAGTATCAAATGCGCTCAAAGCTGCAAAAGGGGAATATTATTCTACTATTATTAGTAAACTAACAGCTTTACTCCCCGTGTTCTGTTATAGAGTCAGTCAATAACTAATCCAAACCCTCCTAGTGACTTTAACTTGCTTCCACCATTGAGCATTGTAATGCATTTCAATTATTTTTCAACTAAAATTGAGATATCCATAGCGCTATTGCTTGTGAGGTTGCTCCTAGCTTGTTGAGGTGCCTCCTCTAATTCGCTGGTCTTGCTTTATTCAGTTTTAGTGGCTGTTGACGTACTCTATTTTTTTTCTAACTTGTCTGGTCTATGACTCTACTACTTGCAACTTATCCCCTCCCTACGCTGGTTTAAAAATGGCTGCCTGTCATTTTACCCCACATCACTACCATTGTAAATGCCTCACCCATTCAGGAAATGCTCATAATCATGCTCTAAAAATGGCTGCAGTTACGCCGTTCTGAAAAAAGCTTGTTAGTGATATCCTGACTGTCAAATTATCGACCCATTTCTAACTTACCTTTCCTGGCAAGTGCTTGAGCGTTTGTTTGTTGGGCAACTCCATACTCATCTCGTGTACGTACAGAGACGAAAAATGCCTACATTAGAAGAGAATTTCAATCCGGGTTTAGATCTGGACCAGTACAGAGACTGCTTTTGGTCCATGGTTTCTGAATGAACCTCCTCGTGTATAGCGACTCTGGGGCTTGTGGCATTTTGGTCTGTTAGACCTTACCCCCGCCTAATTCGTACCACGGATCAGAGTGTCATAGTATTTTATTAGGACAATTTGCAAAGGGGACCTGTCTGTCTGGAACGGTGTTAGACGGTTTGAATCTTACCTCCAGTCGAGTTTCACAATTTGTCTACCTGGGTTCAGAACAGATCCTCAGACTGTTTCGCTGTGTCAGGGTGTCCCTCAGGGGTCATCTTGGGTCCTACTGTCTTCTAGTAATTTATATGTTTCCTCTCGGGATATCATTCAAAATATGGCCGGAGCTAGCACTGCTATGCCGACGACACCCAATTTATATCACTCTCAGCCTGATCTCATTTTTTCCCTCTCAAACCTTTCTGACTGTTTGATGGAATTAAAGGGTGGATTGTGAAACTCAACTTTCTTAAACTAACCTGCTCAAAACGAAGTCTTATTAATGGGCCTCCCTTTGAATGTCAGTAAATGTAAATATTTTAGAACTCTCAGGACGACACACCCACTTTATCCCCCTTCTGAGTCAGGTTCGTAATTTGGGGTTTATTGTCGATGCCCAGACTAACATTTAACTCGCATTTTAATAACATAACGACGTTGCTTTTTTCCATCTAGACAACATTGCGCGCATCAGACCGTTTTCTCTCTAGCCTGAATGCAGAGAAGCTTATCCATGCTTTCATCCACATCAATGTGATTATTGTAACTCCTCTTTGCGGGGTTACCTGGCAAACTCTATTAAGAGGTTGCAATATATCAAACTCGGCAGCGACGTCAGTTTTAGAATCTAAAAGCTCACACCTCTCACGTCACACATCACACCGGTAAGCTCCAGCAACTGCACTGGCTTTCCATTCAAGTCCAGTATTGAGATTTTAAAAGTTCTGATTTTACCTTATAAGCAGTACTGGGCTGGCCTCCAGAGTACAATCTGTGACTTGGTTACTCCCAGGTCCAGTCCTGGCTCCGCTCTCTCCGTCTGCTGGCTCTCTTTCTCTGGTCAGCCTCGTTGTAACTTAAAAACTATGGGGGAGGGCTAAGATTTCCTGGAATGCGCCGAAGTTTTAGGAATACATGTCCTGTCGTCTACCAGGGAATTGCTGCTTCTGGTGATTGTTTTACGGAGACTTCTTAAGACACATCTTTTACTCCCGCTTTTTAATTTAAATTGGTGTATTTGATACTTCTTTTTTACTGCAATGTATTGTTTTTGATTGTTTGACGTATTTTGTATGTTGTAGCGCGTTGAGCATGTGAAAGGCGTCATAAACATAGAAATTAATTATTATTCAGTTATTATTAAACATACTTTCAGTCGTGTGTGCCCTGAATTTATTTATACCCAAGTTTTTACAAATTTGGTTGAAATTACTGTGAATAAATGAACGCTTGTAGTCCAACACCTATCTAATTTATTGAAAGCACCTGTATAAGTAGTATAATATATATATAAAGAATATATATATATATATATATAGATATATATAGAGTCTATATATATATATGAAAAATAACAAATTCTCAGTGAACCAAAATACCCTGAACTCACCCGCGCCAATATCCACCACCTGGGAGGCCGGGGTGGACAAGGGCGGTCATGAAAATAGTGTCGTGAAAAATAACAAACAAACTTTAGAGAGGGGTTCATCGAATTAATAGCTCGAGGCATGATTGAAAAAGGAGGCACGATGAGGGCCAGAAACAGGAGAAACCCATGTGAAGGAACAATGAAAATCAAAGAAAGAGAGTAAAATGCAATAAAACAGCCAAAAACCGATGTCAAGGAAAAGGAAAGAACAAACTATTAATGTGATCATAAATGGCACTAACAATCATAAAATGTGCAAGCCCAAGACTACTATTATTGATTGATATATTGTTTTGATGTAGACACGGGATACACCAGCGGAGGGGAGAACTTCAGGCGGTGATTCGAAGCCTCTGCTGAGGCTTTTGATGTAAATTATCAGCAAAGCATCGCGTACACCTATCATCCCGCCAGTCACACGATCTGGTCAACAACTTACCATCAAACAACGAATCGTATAATGAAATATGAGTCCCTCATCGCTCTTATTTATCTATTATCAGCTCTGACCATTGTGACGCTTGTTCTTCTGCTTCATGTTTTTAGATCCTGGCAATACTCCAGGAAGAAATAAATAAAGCAAAATCAAGAAAAAACAGCCGCTAAGCTAAAATCTCACTGTGAGAGTTTTTCTAAAGCCGCTTTAATCATGCTGGTGTAATTTTAGGTTTTATACTCCTGGAACGCGAGCAGCACTGATGTTTCAATGTGAAAATGAAAAAAGTAATGTGTACTAATTCCTCCTCTGTGTTTGGATAGAAACCTGAGATGAAAGTGACCTGCCACGACCTCAGCAACAAAAACAAAGCATGTTTGTCAGTTAAGCCTCTTCTGTTTGATGAACACTGGGCAGGTGGGCCAGGTTGTTTTAGTATCGAGATGCTACTTCAGTTATGGGTAAAATTGTGTGAATTAGATCTTGTTTTTTTTATTTTTCTGTCGTCAATTTAATTTTGGTTAGTTTTATTTATTTATTTATTTATTTATTTATTTATTTATTTATTTGATTAATTTTTGTTTTGATTGTATTTATTTATTTTTAATTACTATATAGTTTTTTTTTATTATTTAATAGTTTAAGTTTGTTTTGCTTAGTTTATTTTAAGTTATTTTAGTACTACTTTAGTTAAACTAAACTAAATTCAAGTTAAATGCATTCAAAAGCAGAGGATTGATCCCTTTAATTAACCATTTGTGGTGAGCACAGATTACAGAAACTTGTGTGTTTCTTTGACCAAAGAAATATTAGGCAAGCTGGAGACATATTAACTTTGGGCTGCATCAGTGTTATTTAGTATAAATGAAAGATAGTATGTTTACTGTAATTTTTAATGTTTTGAATTTTTTTTTACAGTTTTAACGTAACTTACTTAGTAACTTTTAGTAATTTTTGTTGTGCTTTTTTGTCATTTGTCATTCTTAATTATTATTGTTATTATTATTATTTTAAAAAATATGTCTGTAGTATCCTAGACATTCTTAAAACATTTCAGTTTTAGGTTTAGTTGGTATACTTAAGATAAACTAAATGAAAGTGAAAATGTTGCCTTGGAAAAATAGGCCAAAATAAAATAAAGTATTTTTTATTTCAGTTATCATGTAAACATTCTACGCATAATAACTCTGCTTTATGTTTATCATTTGTTATTTTCAGTTAAGATTAGATTTTTTAATGCGTCCTTCTGTTTTTATATTAGATTTTAATTTAATATTTTTTCAGATTTCATTTTAAATTGAAAGTTTTGTATTTTTTTGTCATTTCTTTTAAACTTTTTTAATTTTGCATTGGAGTCTTGGATTTAATATTTTCTGCTTTCATTTTAAATTCAAAGTTTTTGGTAACTCGTATTCTGTAATTTTTATTTAGACTGAATTATATTACAATCTTTTTTTTATTATGTTGGGATTAGATTTAGGTTCAAAATCTTTCTGTTTTCTTTTACGAATTTTAGTTAAAATATTAAATTTACTTTTAATATATTCTGTTTTCACTTTGAATTTAGTTTTAGTAATTTGTGTATTTTTGTCTTTTTTATTTACATTGAATTAAATTAGATTTTTACATTTTGAATTGATTTTTAATTTAGTATTGTCTGTTTTCACTTTAAATTTAGTTAGTTTTTACTAATTTTTGTGTATTTCATTTTTGTGTATTCTCATTGTCACTTTTATTATTTTTGTTTTGCTATGCAGTTATATATTTTGTCTAATATTGTTTTATTATTATTTTTATGAATTTTTATTGGTTTATTTTCGTTTTATTTTAGTGTGTCAAGATCAATAAAAAAAAATTTTGCTTGGCTTAAATGTTTCTTTTCAGTTAACATTATTTTACTTTTAAGTAATGTAAATTTAGTTTTTTTTTTTAAGTTTGTTAGTGTAGTTTTATTATAATATGGAAACAAAAATGAATACACAGTAAATATTGTTTCATTTCATTTACCTGGAAACTCCGTACTCTTTACATAAACCATTTAGAAAAAATACCGATCACGCTGAATAGCTGATAATACTTACACTTGTTTTTTTTTTTTTTTCAAAATAAAGAATGTAATTTACTTTTTCTGGGTTCTACCATATATATAGTTTGACCTAAAAGAAAGAAGTTTACTGCACGTTTACACTAGTTGCATGATAATTAAGCTCCATGTCTGTCACTGCGCTTCAGGATGCATTTCCTGCGTTTCATCCCACACAGAATAAATCCTCCTCCCTCCGTCCAGATGCTGCAGTTCTGCTGCGGTTGACTCCAAACACAGTGATTCCCAACATCAGCTCGTCTCTTCATGATCTCTAAATGACCTTCAGATATACAGCAGGGTCAACTAAAGTCTCAAACCACACACACGCAAAAACTGTCTTCTATAGAGCTGCTTAACAGATGAAACTGAATTCGTTTCATAATTGATCAATGTTAAAGTTATGGAACTGAACTGAATCAACTGACTGGAACTGAATAATCACACTATAACGAATAATGACACACACACACACACTCGCGCGCGCATACACGCACTCACACACAAACTCCCACACGCACACACACACTAGCACGCACACACACATATGGTAGCGCGCACACACATAGACTAGCGCGCACACACTCACGTACACACACACTCACGCACCTCTCTCTTTCTCTCTTTCTCTCACACACACACACAGCATGCTAGCGCGCGCATGCACACAAATCTCTCTCACACATTACACACTAGTGCACACAGACCCCTCACACCAGCCACAATCCTTTCTGCCTCTCTCTTTCTCTCTCTCTCTCTCTCTCTCTCTCTCTCTCTCTCTCTCTCTCCACACACACACACACACACACACACACACACACACACACACACTCACACTCCTCCACACACACACACACACACACACACACACACACACACACACACACACACACACACTCACAGCTCACAGTCTCTCTCTCTTACCCACACACACAGTCTCTCTCTCTCTCTCTCTCTCTCTCTCTCTCTCTCTCTCACACACACACACACACATTGACACACACACACACAGCTGATGTGTTTTGTGGGATCATAAAGCTCTGGGTGTGGTCTTGTTGCTTCAGCTGTCTAGTTCCTCAGTCTCTGTCTCGAAACTAGTGCTGAAACTGCTTTAGCCACCAGTAGTTTAGAAAACCGCGGTCAGGATGCTCTTCTGAAAAAGCAGCTTGCACTATTATCTACTAACAAAAAGTACTACTGTTGAGCCATATTATTTGGCAAAAAATAGAGTGAAATCACAAATTAAATATTGAATTATAACATTAAATAAAAAGTAATTGTAATATTTTATAATTATTTAAATATTTTACAATTTGATATTTATGAACCACTTGAGCGGAATTTACTCAATTTACTTCCAAATAAGAGAGATTAGATGTTGTACTTGCATTTTAAAAATAAATAAATACAAAATAAAAATCTGCTAATGTGTTCCAAAAGTAAATCAAATTAATTCAAAGGGGAAAAACAAGATATGTTTCTACGGCCCTCTTATTGTGAGATTTCTATTCTCGCTTTTTTAAGCAAAATCTCACTTTACAAGGCTGAAGATATGAAGTCATATTTTCCTTTTCTCGAGTGATATATATATATATATATATATATATATATATATGTAAACTGATCAGCACACTATCTTCGAAGCCTTCTGTCTCCCCGGGGTGTAATTTTGTTCACACGTGATCTGAAAAACCATTAACATTCAGTCCTATAAACTCCTCATCCCAAAGGCTTGATCTGCCTGGAAAAACTATGAATCCCTGTGATCACCGTGAAGGGAATTTTTGAGATCAGCGCTCAATTTACTTCATGTACTTTTTTCTGAATGACTCCAGGCTTTTCATTTTACTGCTGACCAGGAGATCTTTGAAGTCGTCTGAGCAACATCTGTATGCTATAAAACCCAAAGAGTCTGTTTGAACATCAATTTGATCATTGAGCTTAAACAGACACACACTAAACGCTTGATCAGGACCTGTTACGGGCAGATGCAATGATTTCTAAAAGCTGTTCATGAAGATTAGTCTTTCCACCATCTCTAAAGTCTTGGAGAGATTCACCAGTCTTGTGCTGATCTGGTCTGTCTTTAAGATGCTTCTTGACCTGAAAAGTTGAATTTTGTTGAACAGGCGTTAATGAAGATACACATTCAAAATTAAGCATATAAAGATGATAACAAGGGTTCATATGACATACAGCCCTCATTTCAGCAGATATTTGGTGGGACAAACTATATTTTCCATTACTGACTTCTATTATTAAACATTCTGTCGTTTCAAGACGGAGAATCAGATTGAAGAGCTGCAAGATTATCATGGAATTATTATTATGTTGTTGAAACAATGGTGATTTGAACTGAATAAACTCATTAATATATTAGTCTTTAAAGGACACAAACCTCTCAGCAGATAGATTTTAATTTAATTTTAATGTACATTTTAGTTTATCTGCATCATATACAAACTACTGTACACTGCAAAAATGTTTTTCTTCCTTAAATCAAGATACGTTTACTTGAGAAGCAAAATGATGCAAGAAGTTTTGCTTTCTAAAAAGACTGATCATAATTAAGTGAATTTATGCTATAAAAATGAAGAAAAAATAATTGGCAGATATTTTGGTGACACTTTATTAAGTGTTCATAAGTACGTTGCAATGCATTATATCTTTTCATACATAATTGTAACCAAAAATACATTATAATATTCACAGATTTCTTGTAACATCTCTAATTGTTTGCTTGTCATATGTTTTAATATATTATACTTTTTTATTATAATTGGTTAGAATTATTTATGAGATAATACAGTGCATAAGTGCATAGTAAATCCAGATTTTTAACGCATTATATATATATATATATATATATATATATATATATATATATATATATATATATACACATTATATCTAAAGTCTTCTTAAATCAAGATGCATTTACTTGAAAAACAAAATGACACAAGGAGTCTTTTTCTCTTAGAAAATGAATCAAAATGAAGTATATGCTATCATTTCTTTTTTTTTAAATCTGGCAATTGTGTTTATTTTTCTTACTCTATTGGCAGATATTTTGGTAACACTTTACTTGAAGCCTTTATCTATAATGCATTATTAAAGGTGTTTATTATGTATGTTGTATTGCATTTATATCTTTTCACTGAAAATTTGTAACCAAAGTTAAAAAATGCAATATAATATTTTGCCAGATTTCTTGTCACATCTGAAATGGATTGTTTGTCGTGTGAAAAAAGGTGAAACAATGCATTATTACTGTGATTGCAGTTATTCATGATATCATACATTGCACTATAATCAATGTATTAAAATATTTTTATAATGCATGTAAGTGTTCCAAATATTTTTTTTTTCTCAATTCAAGCATAAAATAAGTTTTATTGAGATAACATTCATCAGAGAAAACGTATCTTAAATTAAAATTGTTTAAATATTTTTTAATGGAAAAACAATAAAATGCAAAAAGTAAGAAAATCGCTTATTTGCAGTGTAAATGCATGTCTGTTTGCATACGTATTTAGTGATTTTTTCATCCCTAAAAGGTGTTGACTTGAAGACAAAGATTCACTGTTACATTAGTATTATTATTATTATTTAGCATTATTTATCATGTGACTCTAAAAAATGTAGCTCTCTATTACAATGAAGCCAGTGAGAAGACTTCAGGTCCAGTGAAGGAGACTGAAGCTTAAGCAGCTGTTCTGATGAAGCTAGAAAACCATCTGACGTCCAGAAACTAACAAGAATAAATGACACTTCAGAGATGTGTAGCAAACTTTAGGGAGGAACGAGACATGAATTTTAGACGTGTGACTCAGAAACAGCTGCTTTTCCACTCGGATTCTCTCTTTCACCTTACCCTCCATAAATCCAGGATTCTGAAACCATCAGAACTCTTTTAGACATGAACCTGTGAGAGGTGTGAGCTAATTTCTTTCTTATAAAATGAGAAATATAAAATCGTGCAAACGTTTTTTTAGTAAATGTATGTTTTAATGCTCTGCATATGGAAAAGAGATAACCTTATAAACCAGTTACAACAGTCTATAATAAACCTGACAGCTGTTGTCATCGCCATTACTTCAAGTCAAGGTCAGCTGTGCTCGAGTGGCTGTTTATAAATCATTAAATATTAAGATAAATGCACTCTGGGAATGGAAAAGAAGAAATAGGTCATAAGCGAGGAGGAGTCGAGTCCCTGCAGAGCGTTTGACTGTAAAAATCAAGGTTCTGCCAGTTATTACCTTCTCATCCTCCCTCAGTTTGTCCTCAATTGCGAAGACATCTGGAAATAACTCTAAATTAATGAAATACTGGGTAATTTTGCAGCAAAAACTTATTTCCGCCACTGAAAAAAAAGAAAAGGTAATTGCATTTAATTAATGTAAACTAGCAATTCTGACTTTTTAATTGCAATTGTGAGTTTCTATCCTGTAATTCAGAGGAAAAAAAGAAAAAAAAAATCAGAATTACCTTTTTTTTCCAGTGGAAAAAGGGGCTGTTAACTAGTTAACTTATACAATACAACACTGCAAATGGTTTAACATAACATTATGTAATTTTACAGTCAAAAGTATGATTTTTTTGTAAGTAAAAGCTGTGATTTTATTTCACATTAACAGATTTGTTTCTTATTTTTGTTTTTAGTAATGCACATTAGGCTGTTTTGTGCTATTTAATGTTTATAGTCTATATATGAGTATCAGCGATGATTTATGGACAAGCCACTTACGATGAACATACAATGATTTATGTGGAAGCTTTTTCTGTTTTATTACCTATACTCAAAAAAAAAACAAAAAAAAAAATTACCTTTACATTTAAGATTTATGTATTTGAATTGCATATAAAAATTCCATGCATTTAGATTATACATTTTAACAAACAAATAATATAATTAATGTGATGTATATTTGTCATTCATACATAAATGAAACTGGTCAGATTTCTGCACTTTATTTATCTTTAACTATGCATATTAACTACGCATATTCTTATGCATTTTTTATTTATTTAAATAATGCCATTTTCAAAATGCATTTATTCAAATAGCTTTGAATCAGCATAAATCTGTTCATTGTAAAAACAATTACATTTATTCGGATAAATGTATGAATATGATTAAAATATGGCTATAGGTGTGGATCAAGCAATAATTAATTAGTTAAAATGTAAGAGATTGAAAGAAATAGAATTTATTGATAATGTATAAACCTGGTTACTGATTAACAAATATGCATCAAATTAAGTTTAATATTTTGTTTATGTTAAAACAGTATAAACAAAACTGCATGAAAATTCAAATACATAATATTTTATTTTAATATATTAATATTTTAAATTTAAGTCTAAATAATATTATGTGCATTAGTGTGTATTATTATACACTACATTGCATCAGTGTCTCATCAATGGATGCTCTGCAGTGAATGGGTGCCGTCAGAATAAGAGTCCAAACAGCTGATAAAAACATCACAATAATCAAGTTAAAAATGTCTTGATGGATTTGTTTCATCTTTTGTCTTCTCCAGATGTTAACTGATGAACTGGAGTGCTGTGGATTACTTGTGGAATTGTGTGATGTTTTTATCAGCTGTTTGGACTCTTATTCTGACGGCACCCATTCACTGCAGAGCATCCATTGCTGAGACACTGATGCAGTGCTACATTTCTACAAATCTGATGAAGAAACAAACTCTTCCTCAATAATAAAGTCATGTGGATTAGTTTTTAGACAAATAATTTATTAAAATAAATGAAAGCTATACAGAGAAACAATAAAAAGATTCAAATACAGATTTGTTTTTCTGTGTGAACCATATTAGTCCATGTATTAAACCAGTTCTTGACACAGGTTTGAGGTGAATACGAGTCACACTGACTTTATTTCACCACAGTTTCTCAACCTCAGAAGTGCAACATCATTGTTAATGTGGCAAAGGAAAAAAAGCTTAATAATGTGCACTGGAAGGAATCCCTGATTTAATAAAACAAAACATCTTCACTATATTTTCATGTTAGCCAAGCATAGCTGTTAGTAGCTGTGTCTCAAAACCTGATAAAAACATTGTGTGCTTAGATGCAAAGACTACTGAAATCAAAGCTGAGGGAATGATTTAAAAATACTTTCAATACAGAAAAGCACCGGTAAGTTCCATTATGTAAAACTGTATTCAATATTATTATATTGAGAGTTTTAGCTTAGCAGCATGCTAAAATTACAAAAACTGTGAGCACTGATGTCACAATATATCTGTCACACATGCAAGAGAAGCTGTATAAACATCTGTATTCATGCTCTCACTTGCAGCAGAAATTATGATCACATATGCAGTGCAGTGATTTAACCAAACTCCTATTTCATTCAAAAGATGTGCATGAGTGACTTTTAAAGAAGTTACTTATTAAAGAACAATTCAATGAGGGACCATTCCAGTCCGAATGGTGACTTTCTATTATTACCATTCGATTGTTTTGAATGAAAAGAAATGACTTAAGTTTGTTTTTCTTGTATTTACATTTTCCTAACATTTCAGTCCCGTGAATTTTTAGACCAAATCCCTCTGCTCAATGGACTCCTGGCATGTAAAATCTAAATGTAATGTGTAGGACAAAAACTTTGCTGCAGTATCGTAGGAATGAAAGGGAAACCCTTCTTAATCCCGTTGCAAAAAAGTCCCATTCGTTCATCATGTTAGTTAATGCATGAACTTACAACAAGCAACGCCATTGGGGACAGTGTTTTATTCTATACTTTGTTGTTAGGCGTTATCATACAAATTGTGCACTGTTAAGTTCATGTTAGTCTCAGGTCCATTAAAAAATATTAAACAGATATGACTTTTGTATTTTACTAATGTAAGTAGGAAGGTTAGGCAATACACTTCAACTAACAATAAAAAAATAACTTGGTAACCACTTTACAATAAGGTTCATTAGTTAAACATTCATTAACTGTTATTAGTTCACATGAAATAAGCATGAACTAATTCTTCTACAACATTTATTGACCTTTAAGTTCATTTTAGCATTTACTAATACATTATTAAAATTAAAGGGTGTATTTGTTAACAGCATTAGTTAAATGCACTAGTGAACTAACAATTGAATAACTGTATACCTAACAATTATCAAAAATTAAGTTAATATTGTGCCAAATGTGATTTTCTTGTAAGTTCCGCTTTTCAGTTTGACTTACATTCAATGTTCAACAAATGAACCAACCTTATTGTTAAAGTGTGTTACCAATAAATTCTAAATCCATATATTAATCTTAGCTGATGCTCACTGAATGTAGTTAGCAAACTGAACCTTATTGTTAAAGCATCCCCAATTAATTTAAAAATCATGGTAAAATGTGTTAAACGACGAGCTAATGCTTTTCTCGAACGACTAAAATCACAATCAAAATACAGCCAAAATATTAAATAGACCAACAAGCATGTATAAGTTTTAGTGAATTTTTGCAGAAAGTTTTATGGGGTGGCAAAATTCCATTGTGGGCCTGATTATCGGTTTACCTGTTCCCAAGAGCATTAATGGATATCTGTTAGCGAGTCTCCGAGTGTTGCTTCATTTGACGTGGATTAAAATATCACGCTTTCACTATTTACAAGAGTCTTATCCATAGAAAGTGTTCATATTTTTGTATGGACAGTCTAATGCAGTTCTTCGGAGCTTGTCCATAAAGTGAGTTTGCATTAAAACACATACACGTAGTTGATCTGCTGTCGCTAGACCAACCACATTTTTGGCAGTGCCACTTTGTAGATGCCATTGTCTTCTGCTGGAAGGGTTCTGATGAACCATATGAACCTTGAGGATGGAGATACTTGTTTCCATAAAGACGCGGCTGGATGCCGACCTTCAGCTGAAGACCATCAGGCATTTCCCAAAACCACCCTCGGCTTTAGGCGTAGCGAGAGGAATGCAGTTTACTGTAACCGCCACCACAAAGACTGTTCCTTGACTGGTGTAAGTCCACCGGCGAGGGCCCTTTGGTTATATACGTTGCGGATACGCAATTACTATTACCGCAACCGACAGGCTGGACGATCCATGTTCATTAGTAGTTTGGCAGAGGTACATCCCTCTAAAGTCGTACACAGACGTCCCTCTGGACAATTAAGAGTGGCCGTTGTTTAGGACCGAATATCGTCGCGGTTTGTCTGCGGCCTGGTTCGGATGATCCATTCGGTAGAGTCCAGGTAAGTCTGGGCCATGGGTGACCGACCGGACAAACATTAAGATGCAGATTCTCGCCGTTTATGATGCTGACAAGCGAGCTGTTACTGTTGGTGTGATTTCTGGGTTTCTGTTGGACTCCAACGTCACGGTTCGTCTCTACATATCCGGCACGTTGCGTTCCAATTGCAAGCGATAACCCCGTCCAAACCTGCTAAATCGATGGGTCTCTAATGACCAATGTCCCATCAAGTTGATGATGGAAAACGGAAAAACACTGGTTTCCCCTAAGACAGAGATGTGCCCATTGGGGAGAATCCAGTGATCTACCGGCATTGGTTTTTCCTTCTATGGAACAGTTTAGACTTAATATCCCATTGGTGAGTTTGATGGACTCGGTAGCACCGAGAACTTCTTAACCGTGGCTTTTCAACACCTTCCAGTCACCTCAAGTTGACCTGGAGTTTGGCTTCTCCTCCCTTCATTGACGTGCAATGCAAAGAGTGCGACAGAATGCTTATCCGCAACCGCGTGAATGTCCATGTGTGCCATTGCGATGGACCGTAATCCTCGATCCCGTAGTATGGTGCAGGAAGCACAATGTTGTTGGGAAACACCCACATGATCCTTGGAACCGGTTTCCATTGTGCATTGCAGTCTAAAAGCACACGCTGATCCTTCATAACAGTTTTTACGGATGACCCCTTGACCTCTCTAATGCCATTGACATGCCAGGTGCGGTGTTGACACAAGGACTTCAATGTGGATAACTTTCTTGTCAATTCCTGCAACGTTCCTGGCTGAGCAAGTATAATTTCCAGAATCAAACCTCTGGATTTTTTGTGTGTGGTGAGTTCGTTGGCGATGTGGTACTTGTTGGATAATGGCACTATGGCGCGATGAGCCGGAGATGTCCATGTGATGGTAGGAGTCGGTTCTCCTTTGGCGCTGCAATTGAGGACACGGTTTCCCCAAAATGAACTTTGAACGACACTGTAAACGTTGTTTCGATGATCGGTGCATCCGCCACCACCTTGATATGAACCTTCATTTCATCTTTCCCCAATCCCGATTCTCAGCGTAACACGTGTAGTCACCTTCCTCCTTCATTCCAACTTCATTTAAATAACAGCGTACCATTATCAAAATCACGTTATCTCTTGGTGTGGACCCAGTTGTGATCAGATTGTGGGGATGCCATTTACCATGGTACCATCCGGAAGGCTCCACGTGATTTCTGGGTTGGGAAGACCTGTTCTTTTTTAAAAGCGATGCCGTCCACTTTCAGTTCTCCTCAGTATGACAACCTTGTGATCACTCAGTGACTTGTGGTCGATTTTAGCCGCTTTCATCATCACGTTGACTTTAAGGAGAACGTAGTCCATATCGCCCATTTTGTTTCTGGCGCACACAGAGATAGTCCACCCTCATCCTTTTCGGTCACTGATGTGATGGTAAGCGTGCCATTGCCGAACACTTTCATTCTGCGATCAAAGCTGAAACAAGCGATAAAGAGGAGAGAGGTTACATTCTGTTAACCGTGATAATAGTAAATGCATAATTTATTCAAGGACTCATGTGAGCACTAGGGCTGAAAAGATTAGTCGACATTATTGACAATAAAAAATTGTCGACAATATTTTTGTTGTCGAGTAATCGCTTGATCTCATATGACCTAAAGTAAGAGCCTGCCAGTAATGCGCTTGACCAGTGTGGGGCTGTAGTACAAGACAGTAATTCAGCGATCCCGGATGCAATTCAAGAGAAGAAGACACAGCGCTTCAGTTCAGAGCAAACGCAGCCGAACCTGAAGCTGCTGAGTGGCATTTGGATGAATGTGTAAATATATACTGTGCGCTTTTCTCTCAGTTACGAAATAGAAACAACAAAAACTGACAGTGGTGAGAAAGCAGCAGTTAAGAAACATCTGATTACAGCAATGTGGATGCTGCACAATGCTTTGCAGTTCAGTACTCCAGTAAAGTCCAGTCATGTTATATAGTACTTATACGTATAGTAAGTATATTATATAGTACATTTTATATAGTACTTTATGCAATAGATAGCCTTAAATCAATCAGCTTTACAGAGTCAGTGTTGCTTTCAGTTAAAATTACAACTTGATTTTCTTTTATAAAGCAGCTCTTCAGTGTGGAGCTAGCTAATGGTAAAATCTTTAACCAAACTAGTTATAGTTTGGTTTACTGAGATCAAAGCTTGATCTAGCCTCAGGACTGTTTTTGATTATCATAAGCTTATAAGGTATTTTAAGAGAGATTTTGTGTGAATAAAATAGTTTATCCAAAAATAAACATCTCATCACTTACTTTTAATTTGTTTCCTTATCCATATGACTTACAAAAGGAGATGTTAGGCAGAATTGTCAATCAGTTACTTTTTCATATACGCGAATTAAATGGTGGATGAGAGAGTTTCCTCTGTCTGTAATCTCATTTTGTGTGCCAAATATATTTTTAGAAAATTATATTGTATTAATAATTGTAATTACATAATATGATTTTCAAAAAGCTGATGTGATTACCTTTATTTGTTTGTTAGAATATATATAACTCGATATTTAATTATTAATCAGCGAAATAAGGGACGATTAGTCAATTAATCATTTAATAATCGTTCAGATTATCGATTATCAAAAAAAAAAAGTTTGTAGCAGCCCTAGCGATGAATCAAATTTTCCTTGATCTTTTGAAAATAAAGTTTAAAAAAACAACAACAACAAAAAAAAAACTTACTTCCAGTGGGAAAAGCAGTAATTATTGAAACGAAAAAGCAAAAATTAATTATTCTGAAATCATTTACATTTTTCAGGGGTTTTTTTTGGCTATTGTCATGGCAAAAAGCATACTTGAGCTATTAAAAGTTGGAATAGAAGTTTTGGAATAAAAGTTGGAATTTCTCAGCTTTTTCATCAAGACTGATCAAAAGTTGAAGTGTTGATAAAAAAAAAGAATGCATGTAGCTAGATTTTTCTTTTTTAAAGCAGAGGCTCTGTTCTTTTGTCTGATATATTTGCCTGTTCAGGTATTCATTTACAACATACTCTGGGAGCCATGAAAGTTCAGTGAAAATTATCAAAAATGCTGACCATGGCTGGCAACTTTTTCTTAAAAAGTCTAGTGGGGAAAAAGTTAAGGTCCATTCTTTCCTACAAATTAGAAAACTAAACTTGTTTTGACAGACAACGATCTCTGGTTCATATCATCTGATAGATGACTAAGAACTAAAAATTTTCCAGTGAAACTAAACAAAAATGATTCATTCTGAAATCCTTTATTTCTAGTGTCAGAAAGCCCAACTATAAGCAAATGACTAGCCAAATTTACACGTCAACTCAACATCTCTAAAGTTGCACATATATAAAAGAATTTGTTTTACTAGCACCATATGACATTTTCTCTAAGCGTAGCAAAAAAATGCAAAGTGTGCCAAAATGTTTTCCCAAAACATCGTAAGTCAAAAGCAGATCATACAGACCACTGGTGTCAATGGTTTTCTACAATCAACTATTGCTTATGATGCAAAAAAAAAAATTGTTTGATTCAGACTAGGTTTCCTTCCTTGCATTTGATTAATGTCCTTTTTGTCTTCCCACTGTATCAATTAATTTTATTCTGATTTGCCTGTCCTCTGTAATTAATTACACTTTATGTTGTCAATCAAACCATGCATTAGATTGTGACTGAAAAGTGAATTTAGATCCATGTTTCTAAACACTCAATAGGCATTGCTGACATTCTAATCAACAAAAACTTGATCTCTTTATTAAACAACCCCTTCCATTAACCATTACCTGTAATACGCATCAACCAGTTTTTTGGACGGGGTCCTCCAGATGATCCTGGGATTGGGGCTTCCAGTGGCCGAACAGTTGAGACTCAACTGTCCTCCGTAGCGGACATCAGTACTGTGTGCAGAAGTGGACATGATTCTGGCTGTAGTGGAGCTCCTCTTCACCTGCAGATTCACAGTCCTTTTAGCAACTCCCACCGAATTCACAGCCACGCATTCATAATTCCCAGAATCCTTCACTGTAGGGTTACGAATAAACAGTGTCCCGTTGGGGAAAACTAACAAATTGCCATTGACGAACTGTGAGGGGGCGAAGCTGTGCGCCGGTGAACGTGACCCAGCGGATGGTCGGACCGGGAGTGCCTTTAGCGGTGCAGTGTATGAAAGCTGATTGGCCATCATAGATGGTGTGGTTCTCCCGGAGCTGCTCTTGGATTGTGGGAGGCAAGGCTGCAATTTGGACCTCACGGAAAGCATGTCGGCTCCAGCGGCGTTGCTCGCTATGCATTTGTAGATGCCTTTGTCCAGGTAATTGGTGTTTTTGACTTGAAGCGTTCCATTGGTGAAGAGCACGACCTTCTGTTGGCTGTTACTAACGGCTCGCACCACAGATCGATCCGGAAGCACCCAGCTGATGTTTGGGACGGGGAGGCCTTGTGCTTGGCATTCCAAGAGTGCACTGTTTCCGAGATATACTGTCATATCTTTATGACGGGAAAGCATCATCTTGGGTGCATGGGCCAAAACCACAAGGGTCACCCATCATCTTATCAATGCCGTGTGGATTACGAGCGCTGCACAGATACTGCCCACGGTCCTGAAGCTGGATGTTGTGGATGACAAACGTCCCATTGGACTGGACCTCAAACCGCTGGACTCTGGTATTGGCTGACATGACGGCTCCTGTGGAAAAGAAAGTATAGGGAAAGAGATGAATTAATTTAAACCAATGAAAAGCAGCTTGTAGTGAATCAGACAAGTGTATACAAAGAGAGGAGAATTTTTCAAGAAATTGAAAACAAGACGCGTATCAAATTGATTTCTATATATACAGGTTTATATATGTTTTATAATTTATTATCAGTATTTCAACAGAAACTCACAATTGCAGTTTTATAACTTGCAATTCTGAGGAAAAAAGTGAAATAAGAAGTCAACCCAACTCAATTTATACAGCACCAATAAAAAACAAAATTGTTGGCCAAGGTGCTGTACAATCAATCAAATATCAACAACATTAACACTCAGAACAACATAAATTACAGCACAGAACAGAGCTAACACCGCACAATTGCCTACAGTTAAAAGCTATAGAAAAAAGATGGGTTTTGAGTTTGGCTGTAAACTCATTCTGTGCAGAGGCAGTTCTAAAAGAATTGTTGCTTATATTGACTGTGCATAATTATTAGGTACTTTTAAAGTAGGTACTGTGATGGGGCAGAAAAAAGACTAGCTGAGGCTAGCTGAGGGATCAAAAGTAAGAGAATTTGGCCAAATTTTGCAAGTGAAACTGGAGAGCTGTGAGGCATTTTGTAAACAATTCTCAAGAAGGGTGGAAGAGGAGAAAGGAGAATTAAAAAGAAAGCAGAATCAGAGGGCTCTACGAGGAATAGAGAGGTAAAGAAAAACCCTCTACAAACCAGTTCAGACATTCACAAGTTGTGGCTTTGCCAAATATACCGCAGAGTATTAGATTTAGTGTTGCTTCATGAAGTTTCTGAGGTGAAAAAGGCACAAACCCGGCCTCCTCTGAGAAAGGAGCTAAAAGAAAAGTGTCTTGAATGGGCAAAGAGGTACATGGAGATGTATTTTGCCAAAGTATTATAGACGGGTGAAATGAGGGTGACTTTAGATGGTCCTGACAGATGGGCTTGAGGCTGGATAGCTTATGGACAGAAGGCTACGACCAAATTTAGAAGGCAGCAAGGTGGTGGGGAATTATGATATGGCAGGAATAATCAACAATGAGGTTATGGGGCCTTTTAGAGTAGAACAGGATGTAAAAATCAACTCTGAGAACTACTGCCAGTTTCTTAAAAGCACTCTATTTAAACAATGGTACAACCGGAAACCTGCAGCTTTCACGAAAACAATGGTTTTCATGCAGGACAATGCTCCTTCACATGCCTCCTGCTACACAACCACCTGGCTAGCTCAGAAAAGTATTAAAGACGACCGCCTCATGTGTTGGCCACCAAACTCACCAGATTTAAATCCAATTGAAAATGTCTGCACTATTTTGAAGTGCCTTGTTTATTCTGAAGGAAAGCAATTCTCAAGTTTGGATGCTCTCTGGAATGCGGTCATCTCAGCACTAAGGTCTATTGACCCTCAGCAGGTGAAGAGTTTGATTGATTCTGTGCATAGAAGATTGATGGCTGTGGTAGAAAGAAAAGGAGTCTATGTGGACAAGTGAGGGGACTAATTTGTTGCTTTTGCAGTTAGCAATGTTTGAAGACATTGTTCATTTACATTTTTCATCTTATTTTATAATTTCCATTCCAATTCTGCCTTAATTTTGTTGTAATAGTTGTGCTATTATCTCTGTACCTAATAATTCTGTGCACCTCTTCTAAGAAATTGTGCAATTTTTTTGTTATATAAAAGCAAAGCAATCTTTAACAGTCAATATACAGTAGAAACACAAAAGTAAATTGTCATGCACTTAAGAAAGTCCTGGCTTCATTAAATCGTTTGGTTGCACTTTATATTAAGTGGCCTTAACTACTATGTTCTTACATCACAAATAAGTTCAATGTACTTATTGTGTTCATATTGTATTGCAAAACACTTTTGCTCCTATTGAGGTGGGATACGGGTTAGGTTAGGGATAGGTTTGGTGGTATGGGCAGGTTTTAAGGGTGGGTTATGGTGTAAGAAAGAATAGGTTAACAGTGTAATTAAACATGAAACAGAAATTAATTACAGATGTAATTACACGCAGGTATTTTTTAAATATAAGTACAATGTGAAAACATGTATGTACACAATACGTGCATTGTAACAATGTATTAATTTAAATGAAAATACATAGTTGTTAAGTCCACTTAATATAAAATGGGATCAATCTTTTTTTTTTTTTTATAAAAAGCTCAATGCACCTAATAATTCTGTACACACACAGAATGATTGAAAACAAATAATAAAATTAATAAAAAAATATAGAATTTAGAAATTTGTAGGCACAGAGGTTGTACAAAAACAACAATAACATATTTTTACATAATCTCTGCCTAGTCTCTGAAAAAATATATATTTAATATAATAACATATAATAATTGGGGCAATTGTGACCTAATGGTTTAAGAGTTGGACTTGTATCACAAAGGTTGCAGGTTTGAGTCTCAGGTCCGGCAGGGATTGTAGGTGGGGGGAGTGAATGTACAATGCTCTCTCCCACCTTCAATACAGCAATTTGGCTGCCCACTGCTCCGGGTGTGTGTTCACGGGGTGTGTGTGTTCACTACTGTGTGTGTGCACTTGGATGGGTTAAATGCAGATCACGAATTCTGAGTATGGGTCACCATACTTGGCCAAATCACTTCACTCTCACTTCAATATCTTTAAATTTTTATAATATATTTTTAGATATGTATATATGGTGTATCCCAAGTAGTACAGAGAGAGAGAGAATATATGAACATGAAAAACAAAAGTGTCAAATTATATATATATATATATATCGAGAGAGAGAGAGAGAGAGAGAGAGAGAGAGAAGAAAAAAAACACATTTACAAGATTAGATTCTGTTTATGCATTGAAATTATACTCCAATTCCTGAATATGCTGTAACTGTAAATTCTTGTCATGTCATATGTGAATTACCTGTGGAGACTTTAGTCCAGGTCAGGAGGGGTTTCGGCTCCCCCACAGAATCACATGGTAACCGCACATCTGTCCCAGCATTCACAGTGACTGTGAGGAGTTTGGCAGCAGTGATCCTGGGTCTCATTTGGTGGGCAGGAAGAGTTTGTGGTCCTTGAGAAAGCAGAACTGCACTCGATTGTCTGTTGATTGGTTCATCGATCTGAATTTTGTTGTTTGGCTGCGTGGTGCTTGACGCAGTTTGTGTGACTCGAGGTGGCAGATTGAGCAGTCAAAATCTTAGGTGTTGTAGTTGATCTGATGTTGTTGAGATGGTTTAATTCCATAGCTGAAGTGGTGACGTAAGGGGTTCTGATAATATTAGGTCTAATGTTCACAGAGGGATTTTTACGGTGATAGTGCGGATACCTGTGGTTAGTGCTGGGAAAGCTTCCCCTGCGCCTGGAATCAATGTAGTTCGTTCCAGGATCCCTTGAGTAAAATGGGATTCTATTGTCTGGTAAGGGTAAACTGGGTGTTAACTTTAGAGCAGGTGTACTAGTAGTAGCAGCTGTCGACAGTGTAGTAGATGGTGTTGTTGTTCCAATGAGTTGGGTTGTAATGGGAATTATGGCTGTAGTTACTGAAAATGTAATTGTAGGCAGAGTACTCAGTGATGTTGAAGGAACAATCAAAGGTTCATCAAGTTCCTGGACTATCCTTTCTCTTTGGTCTTGCTTAGAAATAGGAGTTTGGTTGTAGGAAGTAAATCTCATTGGTTTGAGGTGGTGAACTTGTGGCTGAAGGCTTGGTTTGTGTCCCAACAGATATTATGGATTCTGTAAGAGTCTCTGGTGTTGAGGGAAAAGATAATTGGTTGCGATTGGATTCTTCTTCTTTAAAGCTTTCATTTGGTTGTGAACGTGGGTAGTCTTGGGGTTGTGGCATGGAGGTGACTACAGATTCTTCTGTATAACTTATTTCCAACATATCGTTCTCTCTTTGAACATTGCTAAAGTGTGATTCAGGTAAGTGGAAGACACCCAGCCTGTCTGTGTCCAAAGTGAAGCTGATCTCTGTTGGATGAATCTCTTTGTTGGCCTTTGGTAACGCTGTTGAAAGCTTGCCTGTGAACTCCTGCCGAGCAGCTGTCAGTGGCACTGTTTCAAAGCCAGGTCGAGATGTTGGATCTACACTCGTGGGAACCAAGTACTCATCCATCTCTTCTGCAGGTGCAATGCTTCCGTCCTCTTCCTGCTCAAAATAATGGATGTCTTCATTTTCAAGCCCTGATGTTGTGCTCGTGGGGTGAGACGTGTAGGGGCTTTTGGAGTTTGTCATCTCTTGAATTTGGAAGAAATTGTTTGCCTTCACTTTGGGGATTTCTGAGTCATCAGGGAGGGAGATGGTATCTTCCTCATTGACGGCATTTGGTAAATCCCTTGGCACAGTAGGATTAATGGAAGTAGTACTCGGAAATTCCGACGTGCTTCCAGCTACGGTTGTGGAGTAAATATGAGCAGTTGCTGGGAGAGTTGATTGGACTGACATGCTTTCAGCTGGATTTGAGGAATAAATAAGAGCATTGGTTGTAGAAGTTGAATGGATCAATCTGCCTCTAGATGTGGTTCTGGAGTAAACATGAGCAGTAGTTGGATGGATCATTGCATCTTCAGCTGGGTTTGTGGGATCAGCTTTCAAAGTTATAGTTTGACCGTGAACTCCTACAACTGTAGATGTTGACCATGGTCTTCTTGTAGGAAGCTTTGAGAATGGCCGTCTTAATTTTATTCGTCGTCTACTTTCAAATCTTCGCCTGAAGCTCCAGTGATCTTTTGCTCTCGAGCGCGCTGAACTTGTTGGAGCATGCGGGGTAATGCTGCCGGTTGATGTGGTTGCAAACGAAGTGCTGTCAGGGAGTCCAGAACCAAAACCCCCAATCTGCGACTGGACGCCAGTCTTTCCGGAGAAATTAAGCTCATTTTCTTTCTCAGGACTCCGGTTTGATGACAGACCGGGAATATACTTGGTTATTTTCTGCACTTATGGTGCTCACATGCCCTCTTTCTATAACGTTCACCTCTGTCATAACATAATGGGGTCCAGATGTGGGATTTGAGATGTAAGGCACCTCGTCTGAGCTAGTTTGTAATTCTGGAGGAGCCGTTAGATACATGTTATTATTTTGCCCCTCAGTATGAGGTGTAATTGCACGCGTATGGTAAACATCCGTTTGGTGTGGAGTGCTGAAAGTGTTTGATTCTTCCTGTGGACCGGAGTCACAAGAAGAACTCTCAATGTTGTCAGTCGACCCTGGATGATCTACATTCATCATCTGTACACTTTTCTCTTCTGTGCCATGCTGGACAATGTTAACTGATGAGTTCTTTGGAGAGGTTTTTTCACGGATTTTGGCCAAAAGAACAGCCCATTTCTGAGGGTCTATTTTGTTCCTGGTATTAACAGTTCTTTGGTTTGTTAAGCCAGTTCTGTTTGGTTGTCCATGCATGCCCTTTCTAAAGGGTCGCCTATGGCGGCTGTTGCCAAAAGAACGTCCTTGCGTTCTTGCATTTGGACCCCTCCTTCGATTAATAAAGCTTCTGTTTGGTACTATTCTTTCATGAGTTTCATCTCCAGAAGCTTCTTCAGCATCCTCCAAAAAGGCTTTTACCTTAGTGGACACTCCTGCGGCAGACTGCGGTCTGAAGGGATACTGTCGAAGAGGTTGGATTCCTTTCCGCCTCATAACAGTTAGTTTAGTAGCCAGTACATCCACACCATGCTGGTTCATGGCGACACATTTGTGATATCCATTATTGTTAAGTTGACTATACGGAATGAACAAAGTCCCATTGTAAAAGACTAAAGCCCTGGACGTATTGGCTTTGTCATTCAGTACACTGCCATCTGGAAATATCCAATTCACCACAGCATCTGGAGTCGCCGTAGTAAGACAGGGCAAAGATGCAGACTCGCCAACAAACTTTGTTAAAGCAATTCCAACTTCTTCACCTGGAAGCGGGGTTGAGGACTCTATAACGGATAAACGGAAAGGCAGAACATCGATATCTCCTGCAACCTCAGCAACGCAATAATAAACTCCAGAGTCTCTGTGCTCAACAGATTTAATGTGAAGTTTGCCACTGCTAGAAACAGTCACTCTTTTGTCGGTCGAGCTAAATGCAGCTTTAATCTTTGACCCATCGGGTGCCATCCAGTGAACAGCAGCATTTCCTGAGCTTTGCACACGGCAGTCCATTTCAACCGTACCACCCACAACAGAACTGAAGCTTGTCTGGGTTTTATTGTCATGCTCAATCATGACCCAAGATCTGATGGGCTCCATGTCTGTGGTGGTAGTCAAATGAGTATTAAGAATAAGTCTCACACTCTTAGAAGAGGAATAAGGCCTGTTTAACTTGATGTTCATGAAAGACTGCATGAGCCATGATGGACGGGCTAAAACACTGGCTCGAACACCAGTATAAAAGTAAGCATCCTTTTCAATGTCCTGTCTGTATCTGTAGCTCAGCTCCGGCTCTCTGCTTAGCATGATTTCCCTTCGCAGATGCACAGGCACTTCACTGTAGTATGCAAGAAGCCTCCAAAAGCTTTCATAGTCGTCTCTGTCCACAGGACATTCCAGGTCAAAGAAGAGAGTCACGTTAGCAGCGATCTCCAGAGATTTTGTATAATTCCAACTGATTTTAGGAGAATCTCTTGGTTCAAGTATTTGGCAGATCAAATCCACTTTAGTCCCATGCTCGTCGGATAAACCGAGGGAGAGGTTTCCAAAAGGTGGTTTGATCCTGTCGATGGGCAGAAGTTCACTCATGTTGTCCTCATGTGAGACGTTCTTCCTGTATAGCTGATAGCTGGTCCAGTGCAGATGAACTTTCTGAGATCTGAGATATCTTGTCCTTTTAGGTGTTTAGGAGATGCACACAGTGGACAGAGCTGACCGCTGGAAAATGATCTGTCCTTTTTGCATTTCATCACCCCTAGGAAATGAAACAAATCCAGACTTAAGAAGTGTTATAAATATTCAAACATATCTAGTTTTGATCTTTTCAAATTTTTTAAAGAAAAAAAAAATGGACAGAGGCCCAAACAGAAACAAAAGCAGATAGATTTTACATCTAAAATAATTCTAATATGCCGATTATCAATGTTGGAAACAGTTGAGATGCTTAATATTTTTTTTGGAAACCGTGACACTTTTTTTTCAGGGTTCTCTGTTTAATAAAATGTTGAAAAAAAAATAATAATAATAAATTTGATTCAAAATAACATTTATTTTGTAACAATATATATATAGTTAAAGGCTTTACTATAACTTTTTTATCAATTTAACATATATTTGCTGAATAAAAGTATTAATTTCTTTCAAAAAAGAAAGAATAAAATGTACTAACCCCAAAATTGTGAACAGTAGTGAATATAGTTAAAAAAACATTTCTATTTTGAAGAAATGCTGTTTTTTTTAATTCTTCTTATTCAAAGAATCCTGAAAAAGGTATCACAGGTTCCATAATAATAATAATAATAATAATAAGCAGCAAAAACAGTTTTTAACATTGATAATAAATCAGCATATAATATTAGAATGCTTTCTGAAGGATCATGTGACGCTGAAGACTGGAGTAATGATGCTGAAAATACAGCTTTGATTACAGAAATAAATTATATTTTAAAGTATATTAATATAGAAAAGTGTTATTTTAAATTGCAGTAATATTTCACAATATTACAGTTTTTATGCACACATAAAAAAGATGTATTTTATGATAATAGAAGTTCAGAAAGATTTTTCTTCTTTATTAAAATTAATTTGTGATCAATTTACATACTGAATGTGATCGGCAGCATTTTATTTGCACAGAACCAAAGACCACAAACTGAACTGCCCTCAAACTTTAACACTATTCAACTACTGCTGCACAACACTGAGATTTCCTTCAGCAAATTCAGATCTAGGTCATACTGATAAAGCTGTATTGGATAATAATGCGATGATCATTTGAAGCACCTGGATGTCGTGCGCTCCAGTCCTGTAACCAGCTCATCCGGCAGTCGCAGCTCCACGGGTTTCCGTATAAGAAGAGGTTCTCCAGCTGTGGCATGCTCTCCAGCATGTTTCTGGGCATCGAGCTGAGGAGGTTTTCAGAGAGGTACAGATGCTTCAGGGTGGAGACGGGGAAACGCTGCAGCAGCGAGAACGTGCTGAAAGTAGCAGGATGGAGCTTTTGCAGATTGTTGGCCTCTAGATGGAGCAGACGCAGTGAGGTCAGCCCACTGAACGCGTCCGGGTGGATGAACTCGATGCGGTTGTGGTCCAGATGGAGTCTAATAAGGGCCGTCAAACCAGAGAAGGTGTGACCGGTAATGACTCTCAGTTTTGTTGTAGTTCATTTTTAAAACCTGCAGGACACACAGTGAGTCATTATGACAAAAACAAGCCAACAGAGTCTGTTTTATATTACATCAGTGTATCCTGCAGCTGCATTCTTCTTATATTTACCTAAGTCACTTTTACTTAAGCCAGAGCTCATTAATTAGATCTACATGAAGGACTAGTGTGCTTCACCAGACGACTGCGATTTTACCTGTAAAGAAACAAGATCCTGAAAAGCAGCATCTGGTATTTTCTGCACGTTGTTGCCGTGCATCATGAGCAGCTCTAGTTTTCCAAGGCCAGCAAAGGAGACGTCTGTGATGTGATTTATAGTGTTAAACCTGTTAGAGAGCAAATTAATTGTTACCAATACTGTTTCCAACATAGACTTGGGATTATTTCTTTATGCTGAAGTGTAAACAGTAAAAAAAAAAAAAAAAAAATCACCATTGTATATTACAAATATTGTTGGCTCTTAGACAAATTGTTTTCGCCCCTCTTTTGTAAGTCACTCTGAATAAAACGTCTACTAAATGCGTAAGTCAGAAATCAGAAAGAGCTTTATTACCAAGTTTGCACAAGTTTTTGGTTTGGTGACAGAAACTTCCGGTACACAGAGACAGCAGATAATTAAAACTAAAGATATATGAATAACATCTGTGTTTGAGAAACAAAAAGAACTAACAAACTATACAAACCCTGCTGGGAAAAAAATAAAATAAAAATAAAATAAACAGCCTAAGCTGGTTGGCTGGTTTTTAGCTGGTTGTTAGAGGGGTTTTGGCCACTTTTTTAGCTGGTCAGGGCTGTGAGACCACCTAAGACCAGCTAACCCAGTTTTTTTTTTTTTTTTTTTGCAAACTACAGAGCACCGAGGCAGCCATACACAACACCATATTGAGTAATAAGTATACATATATTATAAATATAAATGCTTAATTTTTATGAACAGGTATATATTATGGAAGGCCGGGGCTAGTTTGTCACATGGGGGAAGTTTCTCTAGATCTATTATATCTCAGCATTTATAAGATTTTGAGCAGCATCACATGGTACAGACACTTATTTTCTCTCTAACAGTGGTTTTACATGTTTGATTATAAACATATAGTTGACAACTGTCTAAAGACGGTGTATGGGTTTTTTTTTAAATCAGGTTTGTAGGACTTATGATTTTTTCATACATGAACAGCACTACCCTTAATTTCTTCAGTAAATCTAATAATTGCTTTATTTTTAAGCTTTGCTGAAAGACTACACTAGACAGTCAAACTGTGACAACTTACCCCATATTAGTGTGTCAATGAGTGTTACATTAACTGTATCTATTTTCCTAGTCAATAATAGTGAGCATAGTTTTCTGAAATCAAGACATTAATGTCTGAGTCTGTAAAGAAATGGGCTTTTAAAATGTTTAAAAAGGTATTTAATAATCAGATGAGAACAAAATCTGAACTGAGCTTGATAATGACACTACTCTTCACAACACTGACAGTTATTGAACTGAATTGAGTTGAATATTGTCTTATGTGGATCTGCTACAATTATTTAATAACTGATCAGTTTTTACACCATTGACACCATTATTTTCCTGTTCAATCAATCTGTTAAACAATCCGTATTGTATAAAGCGCAATTTAAATAAATGTGACTTAACTGACGGACTCGCTGTAAGAAATATTCACAAATTTGCAAACTCTAATATTTCAGACACATGATCCTATCATAAACTTCCAGTTCTGCCGTGCATTGGATAATCAGCAGTGACTGACCCAAAGTTTGATGCGCTGGGACTTGTTTGGAGATGCCTGTGGGAACGGCCCACGAGTGAACGGAAGGTGCAGTGCACTTCAGCAGGAACAGAGCAGGGCGCACTGCCGCGGACAAACACCGCCGGAGCCCCGAAAACTGACCAGGAGCATCAGCATCAGCCCCACGCACGAAGAGCCCATGAATGCCCGCGAGATCACACACTTCTGAAGCCTTCACGTCCCTCTGAACGCGCTGGAACACAGAATTACACCTCACACACAGCCAACAGTGTGTTCACAAAACATTTACATGCATGCATTTGGCAGACGCGTTTTTTATTCAAAGTAGCTCGAATTGCATTTTAAGGTTTACAACTGATCCGTTCATGCATCCACTGGGAAATCGAACCCATGCAAGCACATTGCAAGCACACTCAAATACATTTTAATACACTTTCTAGCATAATTTAGAACATCTATGGAATCAATCACTGTCCTGTTGGATAAACTGAACTATATTATGTTTATTTTTTTCACACAGTTCATTCAGCCGGATCTTGTTTGATTTTCAGGATTAGTTCCAAATTATGTTGGAATTCCCTTTTGCATTCCTTAAGAATATCTTAAAACTTGTTTCACAACAATTCATTAGGAATTAAATTAAGCCAACATGAAGCCAATAAAAGAGGGCAACAGTCCCACATCAATGATTAAAGCCTGAATGCATAAAGAAATGCATAATAATTTAGATATATAATGAGTTCAGAGCAAGCAACTAGCGTAATTTATATATATATACAGTGTGTGTGTGTGTGTGTATGTATGCATGTTATATACACACACACATACATTATATATATATATATATATATATATATATATCGATATATATATATGATATATAGATATATATATATATATATAGGATATATATATATATATATAATACTAACACACATACCTTACAGAGCTGTTTTAACCTGACTTAGCCCGTAAAAATTTATTTTGTTTGGTATAAAATTAATGCATTTTAGGTTGATTCAGCAATATTAAATAATTTTTTTGACTTGATTACAACTTATTAAATTTATGATGTTACCATTTTTCAGCATACTTGCAACTGGTTAAAATGGTAAACATTAAAATTAATTGAATTTATGAATAAACATATATAAATAATATGTATTCATATATGCATATTTAAAACTATGATTATATATTATTTTATTGTATATGCAGTACAACAACAGAACCACGAAAATAAATTTAAAGTTATGTGGGTTTTTCATGTTAAGTTTTCTCTTCCAAACCACTGAGCCATGGATTCTAAGAAAATGAAACGGATGAAATTAAACTCACCTTGATTTTTTTTTTTTTTTTTTTTTTTTTTTTTTTTGTGTTTTTGTTTGTTTGTTTTTTTTTTTTGTTTGTTTTTTTTTTTTTTGTTTTTTGTTTTTTTTTTTTTTTTTTTTTTTTTTTTTTTTGTTTTTTTGGTTGTTTTTTGTGTTTTTTGTTTTTGTGAATGACTGCCTTTTGAGCCTTCATTTCCTTAAAACAGTTCTCACTTAGATCAGCTTCACATAGAATACACCAGAATCTCACAGCATGCTTCTTTTTAAATGATCACCATAGGTTTTCAGACTTCATATCATGCAACAGAACTAAATAGCAGCAAGTAAAATGAAAAAAAAAAAAAAGAAAGAAAAGAAATCTGAGTGTAAAAGCAGAGAAAACAGGTTTCTTTTTCAAAGGCTCATGTGATGAATAAACTCCATGATGATCCTGTTAGGTGCTTCACTGTCTGCACAGAAACTCAGAGTAGAGCTGGAAAAAAGTGCCTGTGAAACCCAAGCTTGAGTAAGGAGGAGCTAAACCGAGAGAAACCCCCTCAGATCAGCGGCCCTCCTCTGAAAAACACTCGTTCAGCTGCTCAGTTTGATGCCACGGTGTAAAAACATCCATCTACTGCTGCTGCTACTGAGAAATGATCAGTTAAACAACACAGACACAGATCGCACAGGCAAAAATGTTTTCACTTTGAGGAATTTTGGAGTTTGTTTTAAGGCAGTTGCATTGGATCATGATACTCAAATGGAAAAAAATTCATTTTCATGCATAAAATCAAACACATTCAGATATTTGAAGGTAACACTTTAGAAATAAGGTCAGATTGATTAATGCTAGTTAATGCATTAAAAAACATTTAAATTGTGCAAGACATTAATTATTCATTTTTGAGGAATTTGAGTTTAAAGGCAACTGCACACTGGATCACTCAGATGGAAACAATTTCATTTTCATGTATAAAATCAACATATTCATTTAAAACATCAATATGCATAGCCACAGCTTGATTCGAGTTAGCAACATTGTCATGATTTTAAAGTCTGCTTCACCACAGTCTATTTTTAAGTCTGTCTCCTGACCATCTGCAATCCGAGACCATTCTTTACTATAAATAATTATGTTTAAAGAATGAACTATTTGTCACTATTTGTTTCAAACACAACAAACATTTTGTGCCAATTTTCAAACGGAAGGTCAAATGTAAGTATGTTCTGTACTGATGCATGAAAAGCTTGATTCTGCTCCACATCTGATCAGCTGTGTGTAATGTGAGGGCTGTAATTGTTTAGTCAGCGGTTCAGTAAACGGTTCTTGGTGGTCCTGGTCCAGCACTGATTCAAACACGGAGTTAAAAATACCTTGGACTGCTGTTTTTATTGCCTATTTTACACAACAACAACAACAGAGCTGTGTGTGTTAAATCACTATGCAGCACTGAACTTGATACACAAGCCCTTTGTATTGTTTTTTTATTTGCATTAATTTTCCAAGTCCAGATAATTCCTTTGGCAATGCAACTTAATTTTATGAAGAGTTGCATAAGACATTTTTCTTCAATTGAGATTCAAGCAATTCACCTTTTATAGTCATATAATGTTTTATTGTCACACATTATATATAAATTATGTTCTGATTGGATGAGCTGCATTTTATATGGATGCTTGTTTCTGCCAGGGAATAAATAAAAAATAAATAAATAAATAAAGCTAATTGTGACTTTCTCTTACAATTTGGACTTCTTTCTCACAATTCTGAGATAAAGAAATTTTTTTTAAGATATAAATTCAGAATTCTGACTTTTTTTTTTTTTTTTCCCCTGCAATTCCGAGTTTATATATTTGGAATTCAGTTCTTTTTTTTTTCTTTCAGTTTCTGCCATGGAATAATAATAATAAAAAAAAGAGTAAATAAATAAATAAAAAAACAGTTTCATCTTGCACTGTTCCCGAGCCAGCTGCTTGACTTACGATGTTTCTCTCTGCACATGTACAGTATTATGTGAAGCATTCGTATAGTCTATATATTTTTCCTTTTAAGTCTATGCATAGGTAAACATTTATATATAGTATATTAATATTCAAAATCTGTCAGTAGGTTAGTTGTGTATAGGTTTATACTGTGTTGCTTCATTGTTGTATGTCTGTATCTATGTAGCACCGTGGTCTATTTCGTTCCACTGTATGTCCACACATGTAGCAGGATGAGAATAAAGCTCAACTTGAACTTGAACATGAAAAGGTAATTGTGACTTTTTAACTCACAATTTTTCCCTGTAATTTTGAGTTTATATGTTGACATTCAGTTCTTTTTTTTTCTGCCACAGAATAAAAAATAAAAAAAAACGATAAAGGTAATTTTGACTTTATCTTACAATTCTGAGTTTATATTTCACAGTATTAGTATAGTGGAGTTTTCCATGCTTACTTATGTCCCAGCCTGGAGGCACACGAGGCTGTTTCCTTTGGGTTAGATGACATTTTTTAACACTGCAGACGCGCCCATACTGAACTAATGAACGTGTTAGTTTGTGCCAAAAAGCTTAGTATTGAGTGGCCGGACGAACCACGTCTAAGTTTG
The DNA here is from genome assembly GCF_018340385.1 of Cyprinus carpio. Taxonomy (NCBI): domain Eukaryota; kingdom Metazoa; phylum Chordata; class Actinopteri; order Cypriniformes; family Cyprinidae; genus Cyprinus; species Cyprinus carpio. Next base: position 30,832,754 of record NC_056580.1, on the reverse strand, counting down.
ACAAGCACTTTTTTTAGCAGCCCTAATCAGTAGAGCGTTCTCACACCTTCTCATGGACCATTTTCTTTGGGGTCCCAGCTCGATTCTGTTTCGATGCAGGCCTGTTTTGGCTCCTGCTCAGATTTCTGGTATAAAAACGTGTTTGGCCCACTTCAAGCTAAGGCCATCATGTTTCGGTGAGCACATGTGCCAGACTCCTGGGTCTCATGGCAGCAGGCTGTCTTGTGCTGCCCCTGGGGCTGCTTCATATGAGGCCATTTCTGTGGTGGACAAAGTACTCTTGGCCGGCCCTCCGCCTACTAAGTGTCAGTTGCTTTTTCGTGCCTTTTGACATAGCGGGACCCTCTCTTTTTTCAGCAGGGGGTCAAGATGCTGTTTGTCGTCGCCAAATGATTACGATGGTTGTTTTCCTAATTGGTTGGGGCGCAGTCTTCGAGGGCAGACAGGCTTGTGGTGTCTGGACAGGAGAGTTTCTGTCATGGTGCATAAACCGCCTAAAGCTGTGATCTGTCTTCCTGGCCCCTGGTGCATTTCCTCCCAATTCTGACGGGTTGTCATGCGTTTCATCAGAATGGACAACACTGTTGGTAGTGTCTCACGGTCACGTACCCCTGGACACGGCATGCACGACGCCTCCTTCTTTGGACTCAGTATAGTGTTTTCTTTCCCCGAGAGCAGTTCACGTTCCCGGGACTCTGAACCTCGCAGCGGACTTCCCATCAAAGCAGAAACTCAGGTTGGGAGACTGGATGGTGAACTGCCAGAAGGTGGCTCAGATCTTGGATCTTTTTTCGGCAGGGCAGATGTAGATCTCCCATCTCTCCCGTCACACCTCTGGGGATAGATGGTTTCCGCTCACTGCCCATGCCCAGATCTGAGGCTGTAGGCGTTACTGCCAAGCAAAGTTTGATTCTGGCAGTCTTGTGCAGAGTGAGGTAGTGTGGATTCCACCTCCTGTTGATAGCCCCATTCTGGCCTTCCCGGACATGGTTCTTGGAGCTAGTCTTCCTTCTAGAGCACACCCCATGAGAGATTCCAATCAGGAAAGACCTGCTGTCTCAACCCCAGGGCAGGATCTGGCACTCTCGGCCCAAGATTTGGAGGCTATTGGTTTTTGGGGCTGATCAAGGGCGAATCGCTGTGGATGTTCAGGAAAACCACTAGGCCTTCTCCTTCTAGTAGAAGGTTTTTGAGTCGTGTGTGGTTCGAAATCCAGTCAGCTGCCCCGCTTTGGTTTCAGTGCTGGCAGTTTCTTCCGCAGAGAAGTTTTGCGGCAGGAGCAGCTCCTACACCAAACCTTGAGTGGTTTTATGTTGCAGCTCATCGCTGCTCGCAGGGATGTGGACGAAGTCCCCCCCTTGGTAGACATTGTTTGGTCTCTTCTAGCCTGGTACCTATTTTGCATCGGACAGATATGGCAGTGCTTATCTTTGAGAGTGGTGGTATATCATTCCCATTGCATCATCAGTGCAGAGTAAAACCTATGAAAGAGAACTTTGTCCTTTGTCTCAGGTTACTTGCGGTAACCCATGTTTCTCTGATAGGGGTATCAGAGTGGTTGACGTACTGACATTGGGGTGGGCACCCGTGCCATTAGTCAATGAACTGGAGTGCATTCCATAACAGGCTTCAGAAAACTGGCAACACCCAGGGGTTCCCATTGCCATCATAGTTATGCAGCGTCTCGTTTCCTGTTTCAGAGAACATGGGTTACCGCGAGTAACCCGAGACGTTTATAAGGTGTTTTTCAATTTCAAACCTGATTGTAAAGTTTTACCTTTTTTATATTATTTATTGACAGTTGCATTTCATTATTTTACTGTTTTTTCGATGTGTTACAATAGCATGAGCCACTTCAAGTTGTGCAGTCAAGCAGGATTAGGTGTTGGTTCACATTGTGCATAAGACTGCTAAATGCATGGCATTCAATATTAATATTGAAAATCCTATGATATTAGCACAGGACGCATTTCTGACCGATCCTGTCCCTTATGGAGGTCCTGAACAAACGCTAACAGACACACCTGCTAGAGGAAAGCAATCATTCAGATTCCAGGCCTCGACATCTGATCCTAAATCTACAACATTTCACTGATTCCCATCCTGTATAACCTGCAGGGTCATTTGTATCTGTTTAGTTGAGTAGTTATTATATTTGATGTGGAATCGATATTTATTAAGCACGTGTCAGTGTCTCGTCTCATTGGGCAGAGAGCTGAAACCGTTCAGATGCCGTGGCCAACATCTTCTCAGAAGAACTGGAGAGATCTCCAACTAATAAAAACTAATGAGCGCAGACGATATCAACAATATCATTACGGAGGCTGTTTTGTCTCTTTCTCAAAACAGACCCTTGGATCCTAATTGATTCGTAATGTGATATTAAAACGGCTGATGGTTTCTTAATCAATATGACTGAAAAATTTTCCCCTAATCTGACCTGCGTTTCAACCCAAAATATAGTCAGAGACAGAAAGAGAAAAGCACAGTATCTGATAACATAAAACAGATCTGATATCACGCCCCACAATTTAATACCCTATTAAACATAATCGGTTATGAAGAGAAAAACTATTGATTAATTTAATTAATATTACATCAGTCCCTTGTCAAATGAGATAAACCCGTCTTTGTTCACTATAAGTGACCCCTAATTAGGAGAAGATGAAAAAGTCTAAAAGAACTAAAACTAAATAAGAACTTTTTTATTAATTTTTTAATTTATTAGTTTAAGTTTTATTTTATTTTTTCAGTTCGTTTAGTACTTTAAGTTAAAAGGAAATTTTAATAATTATTACCTTTTTAATAATAATTATTATTTAAAAATAATGTTTTTTTTAACTAAAGTTATTTTAAAATTGAATTTAAAAGTTTATTTCAAGTAAAAAAAAATACAAAAAATAAAACTAACACAAAATGAGAAATGGTTTGCCTGGGCACACTAGCTGAAATTATTTATTTAATTTTATTGAAGTATTGGTTTTAACTTTAGTTTAATGATAATAACAACCCTAGTTATTATGTGTGTTGTGTTTTTTGATCTAAACTGGAGATGATTGTCATCCTTTCACTGAAACACTTGAGCAAAAGAACATAAAGCCCTCATAAACACTATATTCCTGCTCACAATGACGCTCTGGCTCTGCAAGAGAGAGACACAAATAAGGTCATTATTCCTGAAAATCTGCGCTCTTCCACTGCAGCTACTAAAAAAGCAGAAATGAACATATTTCAAGACTGGCTTCATTTCATTCAGAACATTAATCAACTTATAAACAATATTATCTGTCAGTTTCAAGTTTGTGTAATTAAATTGGTGGATAACGAGACCGAATCAGTCACAAGGCCATTTAGAGTTCATTCTGTAAGGTCGTCTTGAGATCCCGGACACCTGCTCATGAGCGAGTCCAAAACAGCTGCATATGTGGAGCATAAAACTATGCTCATATGTCCAACAGTGGCAGGAGATTTTAAAAAAATAATCAGCAGTGAACCGTTCAAAGCTGTTTTAGATCCACCACAACAGCACAGAACACAGCGGATCACAGATTGTTTTAACAGGTCAATTGCTGTGAGAAACAATTAAGAGTTCCCTTTAAAGGAATAGTTCACAACCAAACTGTGAAAACGTGCTGAAGTTGCTCAATCCCCAGTTCATCCGAGATTAGGATCAGTTTGTGTTCTTTCATCAGGTGTTGTAGAAAATGTGTAACACGGCATCAGTGTCTCAATCAATGGATTGCTCTGCAGTGAATGGGTGCCGTCATAATCTGATAGTCCCAAACAGCTGATAAAACATCACAATAATCCCACAAGAAAAGAAAAAAAAAAAAAGTTAATCCACAGCACTGAGAGTCCTCAGATGAAACATAATGGACTTTAGACAAAGATGTTAACTACGGCATCCAGCTTAAGCAACCTTTTCAAATCAGTGTGGTCAAATACATAGAGTCTAATAACTCCATATAAACTATCCTCCTGCAGTGAAAAAGTGTTCTGGTGACTGAACAGGAGAGAGAAATCTGTAAGCACAGATCAAGCACCGTTTACACAAGAGGAACAAGCCGTTAATTGCTGGAACCTGGAGTGGTATGGATTGCCTGTGGATTATTGTGATTTTTTTTCCCGCTGTTTGGACTCTCATTCTGACGCCCCATTCATTTCCATTGGTTGAGAACACTGACCGCAATGCTACTTTCTCCAAACCTGATGAAGAACAAGCGCCGCCTAATCTCGTTACCCTGAAGGTGAGCACATTTTTAATTTCTGAGGTGGAACTATTCCTTTAAATAAACAATAAAATTTTAAGGTGGATTGCAAAATCATTATAGGTCTGCCTGATATGCATGAGAAATGAAGTACTTTGCAAAGCACAAACTGTAACATTGAAGCTGATCAATAGCATATCATCTCTTAAGGTATCCTGGCTCTAGATCGTCCATCTTATTCTCCAGAGATTGCTGGACATTGGCCGAGCAGAATGCTCGGTAGAGAAGGACTGTGAGCTCTTTCTCAAGTCTGTTGCGGACTATGCGTTTCCACGCGGTGTTTTCTTGATCCATTAAGCGGGTGGTTATTCAGGTGGCCATTGTTGCCATCTCGGTGTTCCAGTCTCAGATGGCCACGATGGGTTGGAGATGTCATCCTGGAACAGGTTGAGTGAAGCGGTATCAATGTCCAAAGTGTTCCTTTGTCGTAAGTGGTCAGTGCAGAGGTTATGTGTGCCCAAGAAAGCAAAAGTAGGTAAAAAAGTAAATAAAAACACAATCTAAGCGGAGCGACCTGGACGGCGACCGAACTCAGCGGCGCCATCTTGTTTCGGTTCGGTTCATTCAGATTCAGGCCTCGACATCTGATCCTAAATCTACAACATTTCACTGATTCTCCATCCTGTATAACCTGCAGGGTCATTTGTATCTGTTTATGTTGAGTAGTTTTATATTTGATGTGGATCGATATTTATGAAGCACGTGTCAGTGTCTCGTCTCATTGGCAGAAGAGCTGAAACCTGCAGATGGCCAACATCTTCTCAGAAGAACTGGAGAGATCTCCAACTAATAAAAACTAATGAGCTGCAGACGATATTAATATCATTACGGAGGCTGTTTTTCTTTCTCAAAACAGACCCTTGGATCCTATTGATTGGTAATGTGATGTTAAAAGCTGTGATGGTTTCTTAATCAGTATGACTGAAAAATTTCACATAATCTGACGGCTTCAGCAAAAATATGTGGTCAGAGACAGAAAGAAGCTACAGTATCTGATAACAGAAAACAGACTGATATCACGCCACATTTAATACCACGTATTAACATAGCGGTTATGAAGAAAATTGATTAATTTAATTAATATTAATCAGCCCTTGTCAAATGAGATAAACAATCTTTATTTATATAGTGACCCCCCTAGTGCAGAGGAGAAGATGAAGAAAGTCTAAAGAATTAAAACTAAATAAGAACTTTTTATATTTAATTTAATTTATTATTTTACGTTTATTTTTAGTTTCATTTCTGTTTACTACTTTAGAGTTAAAAGGAAATTTAATAGTTATTACTTTTTAATAATAATATATTATTTAAAAATAATATTTTTAACTAAAGTTATTTTTAACAATTTGATTTAAAATTTTTATTTCAAGTAAAAAAAAAATAAAAAAAAATAAAAAACTACACAAAAATAAGAAATTGTTGCCTTGGCAACTAGCTGAAGTGATTTATTTATTTTATTGCAGTATATGGTTTTAACTTTAGTTAAATGTATAATAACAACCCTCGTTTATTATGTGTTGTGTGTGATCTTATAACGGGAATGATTATGTCTCATCCTTCGCTTTAACGCCCGGATTGCGGATCTATGGTTGATAGTAGCGCGATGTGGAAACGTGTGCCGTCGATATCTGAGGACACTATATTTCCTGCTCACATGATGCTCTGCAAGAGAGAGACACAAATAAGCCATTATTCACTTTGAAAACCTGCTCTTCCACTGCAGCATATACTAACAAAAGAGCAGAAATGAAACAATATTTCAAGACTGGCTCTTCATTTCCAGGACATAAACAACTTATAACAATATTATCTGTCAGTTTTCAAGTTTGTGTAATTAAAATTGGTGGATAAACGAGACCGAATCAAAGTCATCAAAGGCCATTTTAGAGTTCATTCTGTAAGTCGTTCTTGAGATCCCCGGACACCTGCTCTCATGAGCGAGTCCAAACCAGCTGCATATGTGGAGCATAAAACTATGCCTTCAAGCATGTCCAACAGTGGCAGAGATTTTATAATCAGCAGTGAACCGTTCAAGCTTTCGTTAGATCAACCACATGAAGCACAAATAGCCGATCACAGATTGTTTAGGAGGTCAATTGCTGTGAGAACAATTAAGAGTCCTTTAAAGGAATAGTTCACAACGCAAAAAATGAAAATGGGGGAAAGAAAATGTGCTCATCCCCTTTTCATCCGAGATTAGGAATCAGTTTGGTGTTTCTTCATCATGTTTTGGAGAAATGTGTAACATTGCATCAGTGCCTCATCAATGGATGCTCTGCAGTGAATGGAATTGGGGCCGACCAGAATGAAGTCCAAACAGCTGATAAAAACATCACAATCATAATTCCACAAGTAATCCACCAGACACTCCCCCAGTCCCCTCGGGATCCAGTGAACATCTGGAGAAGACAAAAAGATTGGAAACAAATCCAGCTTGAAGGACGGCTTTTTAACTCAAAATAAAACATAGAGTCTATAATCCATAAGTAAACCACTTCCTGCAGTGAAAAAGTGTTCTGGTGTGAATCAGGAGAGAAATCTGCACAGATCAAGCACCGTTTAAACCCCCAGCCGTTAATTGCTGGACTGGAAGTTGGTATGTAATTAACTTGCGTGAGATTGAATTGTGATGTTTTTTGTTATCAGCCGTTTGGACTCCCTCATTCTGACGGCAAACCATTCACTTTCCCATTGGTGAGACACACTGACGCAATGCTACATTTTCTTCCAAACCTGATGAAGAAACAAGCCTCATCCTAAATCCCGGATGACCTGAAGGTGAGCACATTTTTTTTTTATTTCCTGAGTGAACTATTCCCCTTAATAAACAATAAAAAATTTATTAAATGTGGGGGATTGCAAAAATCATTATAAGGTCACTGTCCTTATATGCATGAAAAAAAGAAGTACAATTGCAAAAGACCCAAAAACTGGTTTAAATTGAAGCTGATCAATAGCATATCAAAAGAATGTGTCAGACAATGCATTTGTATTTTATTTGACCTCAAACTCCAGTCCAAACCTCCTAAACTCAAGTTTTAAAGCTTAGGGTTTATGGAGAGAATGTTGGTGCGCCATGCAAACCATAATGACCGGCAGTAAAAGATAAAAGCAGCACCTGGGCAGTCAAAAGCATCTGAAACTCATTGACAGCACTAGACACATGAGCTTACAGACTTTAAACTTTACTGAATTTCCTCAAATCAGCCAGCTTTAGGCAGAGCGGCCTAGTATTTTTTTGTTTATACAACAAACATGTGGATGGAGATTTTATACTGATCAAGCTTTTAAAAAATGTCAAAATGGCCCAAAAATGACAGCATTACACATCACCTACCCACTTTATTGTTTGAGGGATCTGTTTTTCCCATGCATGTAAAAACATCACAGCCCAGTTGTTCAAAAGAACATTTGATCCGATTTCTCTGCTTTCAATTGGGATAAGATAAGCAAAAATAGGTTGTTCAAAAGAAAACAAAAAGAATTATGAAGTTTGATGAGATCATGCAATTCAGTCTTGGTTTTTATCGGATCAAGCCTTCAGCATGTGGTTCAAAAGGTTTGGGGAGACATTTGATCTATAAATAATTAAAAATAAATATATCAGGATTATGCTGATCCATTTATTTATTTATTTAGCTTATACACATTATATCAAACTGTATACAGTAGATAAAGTAAGAAGAAGAAGGCCTTTTAGGTAAAGAAAAAAAGATTTTTGTCTATATAAATCCCTCAACATATCAACAGCAATAGTAAAAATATTTATTTAATGTCTAGGCTGTACGTATTAATTATGATGACATGTAACAGAGCTGAACCAGTCAAAGTCCTTTCTGCATGAACACCAACAAGGCCAGTAGTTTACAATAATTAAGATTTTCAGTGTTTTTGAAGTCTTTCTGCTCCACAAAGGTTAACATTTACTAGACACAAAAATACAGTAAAAAGTCTGAAATGTTATTAAAAATATAAAACAACTGTTTTCTCACCTTTTAGAATATCTGTTTAACATGTGATTTATTTCTGTGATGCGCGGCTATTTATACTGTTAAGTGTTCGCCGTCTGGAAAGTCATTTAAAAAGACACTGAAATGGAAAATAATGTTTTTGTGTGTTTTCTGTTACATAAAACACTTAAAATTCAGGCATAATCTGGAACAGAAATTGCATTTTGAAAAACTTGCACGAGAATCACCTGATCCTGATAATCCAAAACCTTATGCAATTCCAAAATGAGGCACTTTTGAACATCTGGGCCCCGATACATTCAAATAGAACAAATCTATATAAACGGCAATATTTTTTTTATGCACTCTATTTGTTTAGTAAGTCATCAATGCTGCGAGTCCTGAACATCATCTCGTGTCGACAGACGCTCAGTGTTGGCTGGCCTAGTTTTAAGAGCTGCCGCTCCCCTCGACGAAACAATAGCCTTCTGAGAAGTTCAGCCGGTTCAGGCAATAATCAAACTGTAGAAGAATCAAACAGTCTTGATCTTTGTAAACAGAAAGAGTTCTGAATATACTGTAACTTTCAGGAGCAAAACACAATGCCGTAAGAGGAACAGTCATATAAAACTAATTTATTCCTCTTTTTGGTGCACAAAACATTCATTGCATAAAATTATTTGTATAACAATTTACCTTATGCATCATATGCATTAATTCTGCTTTGTAATGCACATAATTATGCAACATATAATCTTATGAATAACTGCATAGTTAGAATATCTACTCTTTATTACACCTTAAGAAAATAAAATGCATTAAAACACAATAAACAAACAAATTCAGATGTAACATGAAATCTGTAAGTATTATAATGCATTTTAACTTTATTTACAATTACTTATGAAAAGATATAATGCATTATAACGGGAATTATGGATAGCCTTATAATGCATTATACATAAAGTCTTCAAGTATATTGTTACCAGTGATTTTTCAGTCTATTTTGTCTACATTTACTGGAGAAGCAAAATGACTTAATGTTAATTAATCTTGAGTATAAAAGATCACATTTAAATTAGGTTTTGATTAAAACAAGAACAAAATATCTGCCAATGAGGTCAGAAAAATAAATGTAATCCAAAGGAAAAACAAGATTATTTTTTTTAACCCACTGGCAAATATATATATATATCTTTTTCTTGTATTAGGCAGAAACTCACTTAATTTTAATACATTTTTCAGAAAACAAGACTCAATATCATAAGTTAGTTTGCTTGTCCAGTAAATGTATCTTGATTCAGGAATGTTTAGATATTTTTACTGGAAACAACAAATAAACTGATAAGAAAATCTTTTTTATTTTTATAAGGGAAACACAGGAGGAGAAATGCTTGTGCAAGCCTTATTCACCAGGTCGGAGCGTGTACCACAGGTGTTGCTAGTCAACGTTCACACCCCTCTTTCCCGACGGGTCCACCTCGTAGGAGGTCCCAAGATCCCCCCACCCAAGGACCAGAACACCAACGACAAGAGAATTTAGGGGTAATATTAAAAAAAACAACTTTATTATTAAATTTAAAAACAAACTGTAATTCTAGAAAGGAGAACAAGGGTAATCTAAAACTTTGATTTTCCGTCCTCTTGACGGAGGTGTACTTGATGGGCCTGAGAACTCTGGAGTCCTGATTTGTACGTAATCACCAGGGAAGGGGGGGGGCAAGGGCTACCCCCCTTTCCGCGAGTCCTTTCCCATAACTTCCACCCAGTCCTCCCGACTAATCCTAATTCCTTCCTGTAACTGGCTTGATTTTGTCCCCCCGTGGCGGACCCTTCCTTCCCGCCTGAAGGCAAACAAGAACACGCACGCATGATAAATGGGTTAAAACGAAGGAACTACTACCTGGTTCCGTAGCGGAGAGGGGGTTCTTTGCTCGGGGGGTGAGGGAAACTTCACCACGGCGGAACAGCTCCCTACCACTTTAGACACACTCCCTAAAACCGTCCTAGGTAATATCGAGTTACCACCCCAAATCCAATCCCTGAGGGCACGACAGGAAAGGAACAAAACGGTAAGGATATAGCAAGTAACTGGCCATGCCCCGTGGATGTCCACCGGGATATATCAGAATCGAGTAAACTTCTTTACTCTATCACAGATGATATATGAGCAAGGTGACGACTCTTCGCACTACTTACTGAGCCGGGTTCCATAGCAATGGCTTTTAACTCTAAAGCGCGGGCGGTAAGTATTCAACAAGTAAGCTGTCCTCTCACACTAGGTGCTGTACAGGCGTAGCAAGGTCCGTAGCTGTTTAGCTCGGACAAACATAGTAAGCCAATCCAATTACTCCAGTCTTCGTGAATACTGAATCTTCTCCCGCCTCTCTTTCTCATCCAGATAAGACAACAATCTAAGCAATCCATGTACTCGCAGTCTTCGTAATACTGATCTTCACACCGCTCTCTTTCTCTCCCCGCTTCGTGCAGACGCCCAGAGATGTCGTCGTTGTTCCACAATGTCACTATTTCCCGACGGCACCTTCGTACAACAGACACGAGTGAGTACGACTTCCTTTCCATAAACTTCACTTTGGCAAACCAAGGGTTCCAGTGGCCGTTTTCAATCCTCCAATTCGCTTAGCGACTCCACAATTACTCTCATCTGCTTCGCCCTACTCCAGCGCCCAAAAACACTCCGTCTCACTCGTGGCGTTCCTTGGGAGGCAAACACACAACACGCCTTCCTGTATCCTCGATGCCCTCTTTATACTCACGAACTGCCCTGTCTGCAATCGCCACATCATTGGACACACACCTGCTGCAGATTTCCCTTGATATTTGAGGCGTTCGGGGTTTCCGGAAGTGACAAAGGGCTTGACACATTTTCCGGTCCCGGGCGGAACTTCTCCTCTCACTTTTTGGTTCCGCCCTCAAAGTCACTTTGTGACATTTTACATCTGTCAGTGTATGTGAATTCTCTCATAATGCAGCAAAGATGATGTGAGATCATGCATTCGAATGTAATCCTAAAAGACGACATGCTGTTTAATGCTGATGCCTGGGTCTTGACTAACGGTCCTATGAAGTAAAGCAATGCAACATACAATATAATCAGTATAAAATCATTATTTACTTTATTTTGTCATACACCAAAAAACAACAACAAAAGCAATACATTTCTCCTCCGCTCTAGCTTGTTTTCTACCTCTAGCATTCTATTATAATATTTTTTCTGGATTATGGTTTTTTTTTGATCCATGTAAATTTTTCTGTACTTTGTTTTAAAGGTAAAATTATTTTTTTAGTACTCAAAAAGCATGTATAATGAATTTAAATGATGAAACTTATACAGTTTAAAAGAAATGTATTAAAAGTTCAACAAAAAATACATTTTAGAGCCACATTAAATTTTTTTTTATTTTTTTGCAAATACAATGTTTTTTTTGTGTGCACTTGATTTTTTTTCAGGATTCCATCTTAACAGAGTTTAATTAAATGTAAATTATTTAAATTAAAACGAATAAAAATTTAATTGTAATCAACAAAACGAATTTCTAATCAACTGAATTCATAAAAACAACTTAATTTATTATTATTATTTATTTTTGCACATCACAGAAATCATAGGGCCCTTAACATGGCATTATGGATATCGTTGGCCGTGATGAGCTGCTTACGCTCCTTTATTGTAAGTCATTTTGGATAAAAGGATCTGCTGAATGCACACATGTAAAATGCATAAACATAAATGAGTTTGACAGACATTTCGTGAGATTCTGAGGGGTTTTTGGTCCATTATTACAGAATTAATCTCTAGAGTTGGGGTACTTGGACTCTCAGAAGGCCTAAATCCTCATTTCAGGAACTAATGGAATCTCATCATAACTAACACAAACAGTCCTCACCGGGAATCAAAACAGGTTTGATTTAGAAACATTTTACTGCCATCCCTGTTGAGCAGGTGATGGATAAACCTTAAAAACGGAGAGGCAAACATTCATAGAGCGCGCAGACTAAATGAGGGGGATTTTGAGAAGCTGGCAGTGAGGACAGACTCTGAAATGACAGATAAATATTTACACGGCTTCTGCAGTAGATGTGTCTGAGTCTAGAGGAATGTCTGAGTGTCAGAGCCAAAGACAGAGACCCGAGACACAAAACGCTCGTCAGCTACACAACACGCTTTAATAAGCCAAGAGCTCACACTAATCAATCACCCACCACTGGATTTCTGAAAGGTCTGTGTTTCTTAAACTATTAATCTAACACATTTCTTTCTTTTTTTTACCTGTTATATTAAGAGTAGAAACTTTCTCCCATGCACTTCACCATTCAAATGCCTTTTTGTGTTTTTGGATTTTATTGTTTAATGTATAAAAACATTTGATTGTAATTTTATCCATAGTGCATAAATTAAATATTACATCTACAGTAAAAATGTATTTCGAATGACTAAATTGCAATTTTTTCATTACAAAAGTGCAATTAGATATACATTTAAATACCTGAGGATTTACATTAAAATGTATTTTAGTTTAACATAAATGCTTATCAGTACATTAACCATATTTCAAAGGCAAAACAGATATAATTATGAAATTAATTTCTAATAATTAAGTCAAAAGTTCTACTAACTGCATTTAATTTTAATTTAAAGTATAATGCATTTTCATTTATTTTATTTTATTGCTTTGAATCGGTCCCAAATCTTTGTGTGCATTTAAGACGTAATATGAGCCTTCAAAAGACATAAGCAGGGCTCCAGACTGCGACCAAATAAAATCACTATTATAAAATATCAAATCAAGAAAATCAGATTTTGTCCAAGAAATCAGATTTTGTCAGAATTATACACTTTTTTTGTGTATGAAGTAAGAAAAGTCCTAAACTTTTCTTCAATTTGCTACTAAATCGCTGAAGTTGGTCAGTATCATATGCTAGAAGAATAATGGAAAATTTAATAAGATTTAATTCTTCTGTATATAAAAAGCAGATTTTGCACATTTTACTGTTGTTAATAAAAGTAAATTTTGTATGCATTTTAACTCAAGCTTAGTGCTTTATTGTCAAATCTGTATAAACAATAAACAAAAGAAAAATAAACAAGAAACGAACATGAAATATTAATAGTAACTGCACTTATTAATGCAAAACAATAGTAAATCGAGAACTTAGTGGCGCTGGTGCCACTGCTCTCAAATGTTAGTCTGGAGCCCCGATAAGCCATTTTATTCCAAAATATATGAAATGTAATTTCCACCACACACACAATAAATGGTGATTTTGAATAATGCTCACTAATGGTTCTGATTAAAGAAACTCTGTTAAAGAGAAGCTCAACATCTAGAAAGTCCACAGAGGTTTATAAGTCGATGTGGTTTATAACCCAATTGGCAACAGAAAACAAAACCGCTTCATTCTTTAATTGGGACTTAATGGGAAGCAGCTGCAAGAAAGCAATGGAATCTCAAACCTTTCATACCTTTGACAACAGAAAATTGCAAAATAGTATCAGGATGTGAGGCCTGACAGATAATGAACACATGGTGTTAATTAACTATCAGTGCGGAGGTGATTATCATTAATCATCAGACCTTGAACTTGAACTCGCGGAGCGGAGCGGAAACAGAGGAGCACTGGGCTTTATCATGACACGCTTTATACGATTCAGTTACAACACAAATAAACATACAAGGAGCAACAGTGTGACGTAATAGAGTTCCTCTATCAAGAGATGAAAAGGGAATCTAATTTATTGATTTAATTAAACCTTTTTGAGTTGCAAACCATTATTTTGATGAGTTCTGTTTGACATAATAATGTTGTGTGTAAATTAAATTATTATTTTCTAAAAAAAAAAAAAAATTAAATAATGGACTAATTAACCTAAATATTTGTTTATGCCACTTAATGTAGTTTGTTGGTTGAACACAATTTCCTTAGAACTAAAAAAAAAAAAAAAAAAAAAAAGTGTATATGCAGCACAATTTAATTATGGCAAATATGATCAATTCATATTTTTTTTAATAACCTTCATCACTGTGATTGATTGGCAATAAGCTTTAGTTATTTATATTTTAGTTTATTCATAATATTTTACTATGGTGTGTTTCATCTCAATAAGTAATTAACAGAAACAAACGTCAAAAATAATTCGGTTCCAGTATTTTCATTTAAATGCTCTTGTATTATACTTCAAATCGTATATATATATATATATATATATATATATATATATTATATATATATATAGAATATATATATATATATATATATATATATATATATATATATATATATATTTAAAAACTGTTCTTGCAGATAATATAATGCTACTGAAATAAAAGTGTACCTAGAGTACGTTTCTTAACACACTTAAGTGCACTTTGTAAAGTCAGATTAAAAGTTGTAAAGTACATTTTTCATGATTTATTGTGCTTTAATTTGTTGACTAACATACTAAAGCACACGTAAAATACTTGATTCCAATTTAAACTTTAGTGTGTTATTCAATATTACATCGACAGTAAATACATTTTAAATGTACTAAATTGCAACTTAATTACAAATGTGCAACTACAAATATATTTAATTACATTTAAAATAAAATATATTCAAATATATTATCAAAATAAACGACATACAAGATTCAAGAGAAATGACATAAAAGTAGGTTTAATTAATAATAAATTCTTGTCAGTACATCTGGCAGTACACTTTAATCATATCTCAAAGTAATTATGAAATTATGTATAAAAATGTACTCAAGTCGGTCAAAAAAAGCATTCAACTAGAAGTTCAACTAACTGCATTTGATATCAATTTAAACTACAATGCATTTTCATTTAATTGAAAATGACATGCAGTTAAGTGTCTGAAAACATTGCATTGAGTTCACACTAATTTTCATGAAAAATAAAATAAATAAGCTTTTTTTTCATAAGGGAGATCAGATTGAGCACAGGGGAACCAAAGCCTGAAACTAATGAACGCTGGCATCAGAAGGGGGTTTGACGACCTTCACAAGGTCAAAACACGGCATAACTGACTCCACATGGCCACCAGCGGCCTCCATGAAGCCCTGCCACTGCTGCTGAGTGAAGCTCAGATCCCACGAGAGCATGAGAACATCACTGGATTACTAACCAGGAATACAGCGAAACCAGAGGAAATGTCAACGCACAACACACAAGAAACACATCCCCAGTGTGTGCTTCTCAAGTGTGCAGTTGCTTTAGGGTCTTATTACATGCACCACACGCGCAGATTGAAACAAGAGCAAGAACTGCAGTAAGTGCAAACTTTTGCAATGAGGAAAATGTGATCAGCTAAACTGTAACAGTGATAGAGACCATCTCAAATGCATTTCTTAACAAAACAGACCGCATTTAAAGTTAAATGGTAACACTTTACAATAAGGTCTCATTAGTTGTGCTTTATCAAACATTAAAGGAATCATTTAACCAAAAATGTGTTCACCTTTTCAGATTAGGATGAGTTTGTTTCTTCGTCGGATTTGTAGAAATGTAGCATTGCATCAGTTTCTCAGCAATGGATTCACTGCAGAGCATTCATTGCTGAGCATAAACTCATATAGGTTTGGATTAAATTGAAGGTGAGTAAATGATGACAGAATTTAAATTTTTTGGTGAATAATCCATTTAAACGGATTCTACTATGTTTAAATTCATGCCACAGATTTCCCTGCTGAGCTATAAGGTGTTTATCTGTTATTATAAATGTGAGTATTTGTGTTACCAGGAAGGAAGTGTGTCTGTGTGTCTGTTCTTCACACACTTTCAGTCCTGTTGGTGTTTTTGGCCCGTGTTTGCTTTGCTGGTTTGTGTTCACTGTGCAGCCCCAGGTTACTGTCAGGATCTGACAGAGACTTAAAGAGCAGAAATTAAGACATAAATGGACATGAGGGTGTCTGTATTATTTTCACAGGCAGTGAATAGCAGTGTGTGGGTGCAGTTATAAAGAGAAAAGACTTCCATCTGCACTAATAATCACAGAAAGGATCCACAAACTCTTAGATGAAGAGCACATGAAGTCTCATAACAAGGAAAATACTCATACTGTCAAGAAACAATGCACTTTTACTTTTTTTCACTTTATCAACGGAGATCAGTTCCCACATCAAAGTGTTCCTGCATGAAGCAATGAAACCAGAGACTCTTCCGTCAATGAAATCTGATCACAAGCGCTCAGGAGACACACGGCACCTTAAATGAACTTTTATTGTGTTTTTTGTGTGTGTGTGTGTGTGTGTGTGTGTGTGTGTGTGTGTGTGTGTGTGTGTGTGTGTGTGTGTGTGTGAGTGTGTCTGTGTGCGCATGTCACACTCAGTCCTGAGACTCAATGTAGAACTATCTCTGTGTTTTGGGTGTGAGTTTTTTTTGGGTTGGATTTTTGTAAGGGTTTATTTGTGAATATTTTGTTTGTTAATCTAGTGAAAGCTGGAAGAGGTGTGTCATGAAGAACCTGTGTTAAAAGAGTAGAGCCATGATGTCATGAGTCACATATGACAAATTACACACATACGATTTCAAGCAGACTACACAAACTAATATGATCTCAACTGAACAGAAACACAAAGACCAGAAGAAGAGATGTGGGTCTGATATGGATCAGTAGAGAAGCCTGTCTATGCTCTCTCTGTGCTGAAAACATGCTCACCCTCAGTTCATCCAAGATGTGAACGAGTTTGTTTCTTCATCAGGTTTGTAGAAATGTAGCACTGCATCAGTGTCTCAGCAATGGATGCTCTGCAGTGAATGGGTGCCGTCAGAATGAGAGTCCAAACAGCTGATAAAAACATCACAAATAATCCACAAGTAATCCACAGCACTCCAGTCCATCAGTTAACATCTGGAGAAGACAGAAGATGAAACACATCCAGCATTAAGATGTTTTTAACTCAAATACATAGAGTCTATAATCCATAATAACACTTCCTCCAGTGAAAAAGTGTTCTGGTGTGAATCAGGAGAGAAATCTGCACAGATCAAGCAGCGTTTAAACAGCTCTAAACAAATATGTGTCTGGATTTTGATTCGATTTGTTTTGGCCAATCACTGGATTATGGACTTGTATTTTAGCACCGGTTTTGGTCCTGCTGGTCAAGTGTCAAGCGCTGGTTCTTTGTGAACTCAGGTGTCTCTGTGCTCTGCATCGCTCCACAATGACACACAACGTCTGAATGGTGAAAGCAGAGCTGGTTTGGCTCATTTTCATCACCCATTGACCACACCAGGTCCTGGCACACTAACGAAAACCCTGAAAAAAACCATCAGAGCTGAGGGGACGGATGCGTCCCAGACTTTAAACCCACAGATAAGACTGAAGAGTGAAGACAAGCCCTGCTGTCTGACACTAATAATCAGAAAGAATAAAAGAATAATTTGTCCAAAAATGAAAAAAAGAAGAAAATTCTGTCATCACCCTTCATGTTCCATTCAAAAAACAGATGTTTTGGACGACTTTCGAATGTATTTTCACGACTTTCTTATGTGGAACACGAAAGTGAAAAAAATTCTGTCAAGCGAATAAAAAATAAAAAATAAAAATCAACAAAGATACATTAAACATATAATAGTAGTCTGTATGACCTGTGCTATGTATTTCAAGTCTTGTGAAGTCATGAAATCAAACATGGTGCCTTTAGAAGCATTACATCATGATTGAATTTTAATTAATTAATTACATAGAAAATGCCATGTTATTAATAATAATAATAGGATGATAATTTTAATTAAATAATAATAATCATCATTAAATGTTATTAATATTATATTATATTGTTCATGATTACTATTAATACTAATAAGAAAATATAATTACAATGATATAATTAATAATAATAATATTATATACTAATAATAATTAGATTTTAAATTTGTATTTGATTGTTTTATTTATGATTTTGAAATTTATATTTCTATTATTTATCTGATACACTCAACTCAGCTTTTTAATATATTGTCTTATTATTAAATTAATAAGACAATAATTTTAATAATAATAATAATATTTGTATTATTTCAAATATTAAACAGCTTTTGATAGCTTTTGGATTAACAAGAAATAAATTAAAAAGAAAATGTTAATAATAATCATTATAATAATTGTATTATTAATATTATTTTAATCATTAATTAATAACATTTAGAAGAAAATACATTGTTATCATAAAAATATAATAATGTATTTTCTTCTATTATTATTATTATTATTATTTTTTATTATTGAAATATTCAACAGCTTTTTGAATTAATAAGAAAATAATTTTAATAACAATAATTTAAAATAATTGTATTATTATTATTATTATTATTAAAGAATAACATTACAAAGAAGGAAATACATGATTTTATATATATATATATATATATATATATATATATATATATATATATATATTAGATATATTATATATATATATATATATATATATATATATATATATATTCATATTTTGTATTATTTAAAATGCTCGACATGCAGCTTTTGCTTTTCAGAATGATCATTTTGGTGAACTATCCCTCTACGTATGAATCACAAACCCTTACGAACAATATATTCTGAAACACTCTGAACACAGCAGATTGATTCTATTGTCCTTTAATCTGCTGCTCGACTGTACTGCGGAATTCAATCTTGAATGTTTTATGATCATCAGAAACAATAGTTGACTCATGAGCTGTACTGCCAATGATGAATATGTTTTTTGTTTGTGTATTGCATTAGTTTGTTTCTGGCCCACATTGGTTTTTTTTAGAGGAGATATATGTGTGGGATTATTAAGAAAGAAGTTAGTTAATTAAACAGCTTCTTTGCTCATCGGCAGACATTTATTTCACTTTCTGTTAAAATAAATATGTGAATCTACAGACAATAAACACCATGCACGGCCCTGCAGTGTCATCCTCTTCAGACGTGAAGCGCTTTGGCTGAGCATCTGATCTGCTGCAGATATTAAGAGCCTAAACCTGGAGGTCCTGGACAAGCTTCAGCTGGAAACCTCACGAGACAGTCCTCGAGTAAAGCTCCAGAGCCGTTCAATGGCCAAAACATCCCCTCCACATAAACAACATTACATAACTTGAGCAAAAACTCTTCAGTTAAAGAGGAGCAGATATTTACAATGACAATCAAACCACTTGTGTCTTTATACAAACAAGCTCAGAGAATATTCAGGCCTAAATGTAAGATTTGTGTCTTTGAATCGCATAGAAATTGCCCATGCATTTGGATTACACATTTTTAATATAAACTTCAAACTTGCATGACTTGTCAGTGACGCAAAACGAAATAATGTTAGATTTATTTTGTTGTGTTTTTGTAATTTGTGTGTTTTTGATACACAATAGCCAGGTTTATATTTTTATTTTTAATAAATTAATTATTTCTTTCTAATTAATGAATGTATTTGATTTTTGTTTTGTTGTTCAGCCACATTTTTTTACTTTTTGAATGAATAAGTTTAATTGTTTTCACAATGAACAGATTTATGCTGATTCTAAGCCATTTGAATAAATGCATTTTGAATATGATTTTAAAAAAAGTAGATGCAAATAATTTTTGACAAATTTTGACTGATTTATGCACTACTGACAAATATGCATCACATGCATATTTATGCAAGTTTATTAGTTTTATATGCTATTAGTTTCAGTTCTTATAACGGAATTACTATAATAAAATTGTTATATTAATTTTTTATGCAATTTTGCTTGCCAGTTAATACAGCTTAAATTTAAGCCTAAATATATTTTTTAATATAATCAATAAAAAAAAAAAAAATAAAAAAAAAAACACCCCAGAGCAGCAGAACTGTACAGTAAACAACATCACCAGCATTAAAAGGCACACAGTTATGAAATCATTTTTTTCCAGGTGAAACCTTTTAAAAAATGTCCATCTACACACTTTCAAGTATCATTTAAAGAAGGACACTCTAATAAAATCTGTTCTACAATCATGGAAGACTTGTAAAAATCACACAAAGGTGATTTTTCTCTTTTCAATAAACATACACGTCTTAGTCTTGTGTGACCAGTTGTACATCTTGAATATACAGTCTGGTCATTTTTATTTAAAAAACAAAACAATGATTACATCTTTCATTCCTAACTAGATTCAATTTATAAAATGTGTTCCTTATACAACAATTAACATTCAGAAATATTATCAATTTAATTGCACTGACACTATCAAATGATACATTTTTAA
Source organism: Cyprinus carpio (assembly GCF_018340385.1). Classification (NCBI taxonomy): domain Eukaryota; kingdom Metazoa; phylum Chordata; class Actinopteri; order Cypriniformes; family Cyprinidae; genus Cyprinus; species Cyprinus carpio. The sequence continues at coordinate 30,812,299 of NC_056580.1, read as the reverse complement.
TTTATAAATTATTATTTTTTAATTGTGTTTTTTCTTTTTTTCTAATTTATGTAATAAATTAAATATTTGAATAAATTTTAACATTTTAATATTTTTTTAAATAATATTTAGTAATATTTTTTTTTTAATTTTTCTATTCTTTCCAAAACATTTTTTTTCTACTTTTTATTACTAAATATTATTTAAAAAATATTAAAATATTAATATTTATTAAAATATTTAATTTATTACATAAATTAGAAAAAAAGAAAAAACACAATAAAAAAATAATTTATAAATTAAAAATGTATCATTTGATAGTGTCAGTGCAATTAAATTGATAATATTTCTGAATGGTAATTGTTTTATTTTTTTTATTTAAATAACTACATATTTATTTATTTATAAAAGTACATAATTCATTTATAACTGGATCCATTTCATTTAATTTTTTATAGATACATTTCTTAAAAGACAATTAACATTCAGAAATATTACTAATTTAATTGCACTGACACTATCAGACGAGATGGTCTGAATTGGTTTGAATAATGACTCTATTGTCTTCTGTAGAGCTGCTTTACAGTCAATTAGTTTCATAACTGATGAGTCTGTATAATTGATTCTGTTATTTGCTGTTTATTATGAATGTATGAGGTGCATCTAAAATGAAATTAACTTCATATTCATCAGAGGAGCAATGAAAGACTTTCTTCTTAAGAATTATTTAAGTCTAATAATGTGAATATGGGAAGCTTTTAGAAGAGTTTCGTTCATATGATTTCTGCCGCCCTCGAGCTTCACAGATAATCGTGAGGCACTTTTGAAAATCGTTTCCACGTCCTAACGGCATGTTTACATGCGTTCAGCTGAGGAAGTGCTCTAAGAGCTTCAAGAGAAACAGACCAGGTGTCTAATGTGCTTTCAATTACAGCTCATATGTATTATTTTACTGATTATATTATGCGATGCTGTTCTGGTCCTCGGGTCACAGCCCACAAACCCAAAAACACTTGTTTCAATCCGTGCATTTTGATTTGTCTAAAATGTGTAAAATGCATTCTCTGCCAGCGCTGGTGATTCCTAACACAGTAGATGCACACAGAAGAAACTGTTATTGCTCAGGAGCCGCTTGTTTCAACAGAACAAGTGGATTTATGCTTTCCAGCTGTACGAAGCTGACATGTTACTGTTGTGCCGTCAACGACATCAAACATGCTGCGAAGAGAGACCCTTTTTAATTCAACACGAGTGCAAATGAGATCTGAGAGCGTCAAAGACTTCAGGAGAGGGTCGTCTACTGTCAAATTATGTTGAAAAACAGAAGCAAAATAGAAAAAGAAAGAAAGAAAATCATGAGTGATGCAGGATTATTATCATTATTATCATAACTGAAACAAAAACTGAAATAAATATTTAAAAGCAATCTTAAACTTTTCATTTTAGCTAGTTGCCAAGGACTAATTTTCTTTAAAGTTTACGTTTAAGTGCTAAATAACTAAAAATAAACGAAAATGTAATAAACTATAAATAAATATTTTAATAAAAATAATAAAAATGACAAAATAAAAACATTAAAATTACTAACAATAAAATTAAAATGAAATCATAAAATAAATTTAAATTAAAATAAATAAAGGGTCTGAAAAAAAAAACACTTTGAAATGACAGTGGGTAAAAAAAAAAAAAAAAAGCTTATAAAAACGGTATAATTATTTTGTATTTTATTATAATATCCCCAAAATTTTATATAATAATAATAAAAAAATTATTGAACAAAAATATATAAACTTATATTCCTGAAAAAAAAAAAAAAAATTACATCTCAAGGTACCAAGTGTGACCCGAGCATGAACGTTAGCCTTGTGGTGTCCACCTCGAGGTCATGTGACTGAAGACCTCTTGATCTTCAGGTGTGTGTCTGAAGAAGATTAAATCGTCTTGATTTGATGTCAGATTAAACTGTCGGATATTTATGTTGGCGAACATGCTGTGACTGTGAATCCATAAACTCTTTCTGACTCCTGAAGCCTTGAGCTGCATTCACTAAACTTGGCACAGATCTTCAGTCTGAGTGTGTTTTATCTGCTCTGATCAAAATCCCAGAGATTTCCATTGACTGTTTCTGACTTTAACTCCATCTGTCAAGCAGCTCAAACACACAAGAGACCGTTAACCTGCTTTAACCCACTACTGAACCTGTTCACAGAATTACACTAAATCCTTCAAACTTTAAGATTTTAAACTTTTTTGAAGCCAACATCAATGTTTTCATGACAAGTACTCCACTTCTACAATGTAAGAAAAAATAAGTAGAGAAACGGAAAATATCCTGGCAGAAAATTAAAACGCAGCCCTAAAAAATGATGCAATGTAATGCATCACTTTTCCTGTGAAAAGTCAAAATGGAAAATTCCTTTATAGTATGACAGATGGTACACCAGGATGTGATTTAGGCAATTAATCCAACATTATTTATCAAACTCACAGACATTTTACATTAGTGACATGACAGCATGTTAGTTAATCAGATCCCAGAGAATTCAAAGTTATTCTGAAGAATCAAGACTGTCAAGACCTCTACTGAACCAAAACAGTCATTAAAAGGCAAAGTTTGTTTTTCAGATCTCTAAGAAACTAGACACTAGAAGGCAAACACGGTAAATCCCTCTATTGAGGTCTTTGCAGGTCATAGAATCAGAAGTAAAAGTCTCATGTGAAAAACTCATGTGAAAGCATGTCCTCTTCTCTTGCTTTGTGTAAGTATTAACACTCTCGGCCTCATCACACAATCTGACCAGCAACAACAGAAGAGAACAGCAGAGGGAAAAAATCATTCAATTCTTACAATTAACAAATAGCTAAAAATTAAATTAAAAGTAAATTAAAAATTAAAATAAATAAATAAAACAAAATTTATTTAATGTATTTATTTAAAACAAATATTCAGTTTAATTACTTAGTTAAATCATTTTTAATGTAATTTATTTTATTTAGTCTATTTATTTAGTTACATAGTTTTTTTTTAATTTAGTTTTTTAGTCTATTTATTTTAGTTTTCTATTTTTCTAATTAATTCTATTTTTTAACATTTATTTTATTTAAATTATTTATTTATTAGATTTTTAGATTTTTCCATAATTTTCATGCTTTTCTAAATAATTCATTGATAATTTTATTTTAATGATTTATTTGTTTACTTGTCTTTTTTCTCATTTAAAATTATTTTAAGAATTTAGAATAATTAATGTTCATTATTAATTAATTAATTAACTAATATCATTTAATATTATATTTTACTAATAATTTAGAATTGTAATAATTACTTAATAAAGAGCCTCCCAGCACTGATTCAACTCATCCAATACCAGGCAGCACTATTAAACTATTTGTTCGTGTTATAGTCAGTCTTTGAAGGCAGGATAATACAAGCAAACCAATAATGTGCTTTAGAAAACTTGGACTAATGACATTTTCCCAAAGAATCTTAAACAAAGAGTCATTCACGACCGAACCGCTAACCGCTCTGAAGAGACTGAGAAGAAATACAAAGTGCATGACATGCATTCACAGAGCAGCTGCTTTCATCCGCAGCGACTCGAACACAATACAAGCCTCGCTGTATTTCCCTCAAGGTCCAAAATAGCACAAGAACATTTCAGCAAACACCTGGAGACTCAGTGCAGACGCGGGAAAGTATTTTGTGGAGCTGCAAACACCTCAACAATCTGCAGGACTAGAACCTGTGACTGCCGACCCAGTGTCCTTCTGCACGGATACAGTATCTGTGTCAACACAGCTGCTCACACACACACACACACACACACACACACACACACACACACACACACACACACACACACACACACACGCACGCACACAGAGACACTGCCAACTCAGGGCAGACACACTTTAGAACAAAAAAAATGTTACTAAACATGCAATATGTAACTTATTTGGAACCAGGGCCTCATTTATAAAAACACATGAAATGATCAGATTTACATACCTTAGATTCCATGTCAAAAGTGAGAAACACAATCAGGAAATTATAATGGCAGTAACTGAACGTGAATGTGTTATGTATACGCCATTGGGGGGGTTTACGAACATTTTGTGCTCCTCATATTCCAGTAATTAAAATACTCAAGCTTTGTATTAACATGTAAAAGAAAAACTGACAATCCCTTGTATGCATTAATATAAAGTATACATGCAAAATGAACAACTGCTTTAGTGATAATGAAGATTATTTCCTAATTACAAATAATTTTTCCTGAAATATAAAATAAAAAAAAATAGTAAAAAAAAAAACAATTTAAATAGTCAAAATATGCATTAATATTATTCAAATGCTGCCCAAACTGAGCAAGGGTGCTTGTTGTTATTTATTTCACTGACATTAATATATTACTTATATATGATTTCTAACAAAATACAAAATTTAAATAAAATAAAATATAAAATACAAATTTATATAAAATTTTATAAACTGCAACTACCAGGATGCATTAACCATTATTATACGTGTAGATGAGCAAATTATTTGTGAAATGATTACATGACTTAATTCATCAATTATATATGATTTCCCAAAAAATAAAAAAATAAAAAAATAAATAAACATTGTTCTAAATATACAATCACAATATGCAATTATATTATAGTGGTGCAAAGGCTTTGTGATAAAGTCAAGGAAATTTAATTCATTAACTACATGATTTCCCGAAAAATAATAAAATTAAAATACATGAATCAATAATCAAAATTCATATAAATTAATGAATGAATTGTGTTGAATTTATAACAGACATGCATTAGAATCTTTTTTTGTGCTATGGAGATTTTATAAAATCGGTTTGCTGTAGGGCTGAAATGAGAAAAAATAACATTAAACTATTTTTACATGACTTAATTCATCAATTATATATGTTTCCAAAAAAATAAAAAATCAACACATTACCATTATTATACGTGTAGATGAGCCACTTGTTTTGTGATGATTACATGCTGAATCATCCATTATATATGATTTTCCGCAAAAATAAAAATAATAAAAATTAACTAAACATTGTTATCAATATACAATCCATATGCAATTAGATTTATTATTTGTGCAAATGCTTTGTGATAAAGTCAGGGAAATTTCCTTCATAACGACATGATTTTCCCGCTGAAAATAAATACACACACATACAAAATAAAATAGTGAAATCAAATAATGCAAACTTGCATATAATTACTTAATGAATTTGTGTTGAATAATTTATAACAGACATGCATTTCGGAATCTTTTTTTGTGCATAATGGGATATTTTATAGCTCGTTTTGCTTGTAGGGCTGTCAAAATTGCTCAGAAAAACTTAAATATAGGAACATTTGTTAATTCCCTAAATTATTATAAATTATCAAATTATATTCCAATTTACAAGAGCATTATTGTCAATCTTTTGTCTTCTCTCCCTTAAGGCCACAAGAGGGCGCATTCGAACAAAACTATTATGTCACCGTTTCTTCAAAGTCTAATTAAATCATAAATTACCAACGACGATATCTTTGAAAAAAAGTGCATAACCTGATTTAAAAGAGTTGGTTTATAAACCATATTTAATTAATAAAGTTGCCTTATACAAATTAGAAACAAAACATCATCCATGCATGTACTGTCATGTATAGTTTTAATACAAAGGCCCGAAATCAATCACAAAGATACTGTTTCATTTAAAACATGAGATGCAGTGGATAACCTGGAAAACCCCGAGCCATAGAGTCTCACAAACATGTTCTTTTAAAAAGGTGAATCTTCCATTAAGTTATCTATTCCATACCCACAATGTTTTCACTAAACAAGCAAGCGTCTCTCCTGTGGTGAGACGTGAGTGGTTGCAATACGCTGATGACATGTATCCCTCGATAGAAGAATAGCAATAATACTCATGTCGTGTGTTAACGGCTGGTTTCTGGGTTTTCCGGATCTTGCTTGGTGATGTCGCTCATGGTTGTTTGCAGTTGGGGGCTTAACGATGTGCATGGGCGGAAATTAGCGCTCTTGCGACATTGGCCCGTTTCTCCCAGCAGTCTGGCCACGTATAGCTGCGGCCACATTTATATTAATCTAGAGGATCCAGAATCCGTCAAAGTGACCCACACAGGAGAATATAGCACAAGCAACAAAACCTTCAAGAAAAGCTTGCTTGATACCGGTGTTATCGTCAAGTCACTGCATTGAAGAGGAAACATAAGCGAAATGTGAAGACTAACGTATTTCAGTACCTCGACTAATCCACGGGTCCGTCTACGTTAACATAACGCTGTATAACCACACATTCACTAACCCAGCACGATAACCGCAGGCTTTTTAACAGAAGCAAAGCCATTTAGGACACACCATACAAAACCATCAAGGGAGATCTAATGTTAAAAAACTCGCTGTTTCAAAGTGCTCCTGGATCTTCCATGTTCAGAACGGCAGGGAAGGCTTGAGTGTTTTCACCGCTGCTGGTCCGCCATTATCTTCTCGGTGCAAAAACAATACTTTCACAGGCAGGAATCATCTCCGGGGGTTCAAGTGCTACATGCCAGTGAAATGTGACCTGCTAACATTGTGACAACAAATGCTGCCATGGTAATCTTCTGCATCTAATGCTTCTTATCTATGTTGTAAACTAGAATCCACACCGCCCCGCCTCCTTGCTAATGTGTGGCCATGCTGTAGTGACTGCTTTGGCTTTTCTGCGACCCTTGTCGTGTTTAGCTATCACATCTGTATGGGCCTAACTCTGGTTTGTGTTTGAGATTTTTTTATATCGATGTGTTTCTATTCTTCTCTTAAGAATGCAATTTTGCAGGCCTGCACTGGTTTGAGTTGGAGTTCCAATAGTATATTTTTAGTACTTTTTGTTACTGTTACTCTTAAGACAATAGCATTACTCAGTTATGTTCATTAAAAAATATATATGAATATTTCTTTAAAGTTGCTTAAATTGATACTACCAGTACGGATACAAGACATAAAGAGACTATCAAGAAAATCACAAATTATTGTATTATTTATCCAATCATTTATCAAGCATATTAGATATAGAAATTCTTGCCAGCTCAGGAGTAGAGTGAATAAATTTATATAAATAAAAATAATATCTAAATGAAATCAAACATCCCACCTCTGTTTTCTGTATCAAGCAAGCACTTTTATTGTCTACAGTACCCTCATCAAAGTTGCCTGTGTGAGTGAATTTCTTATTAAGTATAGTAGAAGTATCTTCTGGTGTATGCACAAGTACTCACACATTCTATTTCTTTTTAACCATTTTGTGCTTCAACAGCCCGCTTGTTTATTCCTGGCCTTTTGCTCTTTGATGTGAATCCATGTCCGGCCTTGCTGACAAATAAAGATGGCCCAAAAGAAATGCTTATTAAGTAACCATAATGCTAAAAGGATATTAAGATATCTTCACACTTCTTTAGTTGTAGGCATGCCAAAACTTGAGGAAAAACACACAAAAGTGCTTTTTCTCCTTTTTGAACTGTCACCATTGCAATAAATGCAAAAAAGGATCACTAAAGTCACCATATTTCCTAATGAGCTTCCAAGGTCTCTTTGTTAATTCAATAATGATGCGTTAAGCCATCTTTCCGTTGAAGTCATTTTTTACCGCTCCTGTAATTAGGCTCCAAATCTCAGGGAAAATTGTCGTTTACAAACAATACCTTCTACAAAACAATGGCTTACCCGTGGAAATATTCAGATACCACTGCAAGAAACTTGGCTTTTCATCACCTAAAATAGTCAGTGAACCAGGAAGTTTTCCCCAGAATTTTGTAACTGAGACTGGTGGTTAATATACATGCTCTAGACACAGGTCATATAGCAGCGGTTTATGAATGTCCCAAAGCTGGAAACGAAGACAAGGAGAAGAGCTGTGACGCAGGATGCGCAGAAGATCGTGACCGTCATCATCAGCTATCCCGCTGCGGGGCCCGGGGGAGGCCCTACAAACCCTTGGTAACCTCCCACTACCACTCAGCATCATATTCCATCGCTATGGGCAACAGCAGCTCGTCACGGGGGGTAAATGGCCTTGAACTCAGCGTGGCCAGATCTCTACTGGTAAGATGCGCGAAGCGCAGCAGGTCAAAGACTGCATGCGGACACTCCACAAACACGTCCCCATCTCATAAATAAAGCAGAAAGCCTCACTTCCAACTCCAGCACACTTATCTGCTCACCTGTACAGGAAACAACACCACGCCATTACTGGTCCACGGGGGGCACAGACAGCCACAGACACGTCTACTGGCCACCGTTTGATGTTATTTACTTACACTACACAAACTCAAGACTGACGTGGCATGAGGGTAAAAAATAAATAGTTATAGGAAAATATAAAAAAATAAAATCAATTGTAATACATTTTAAAATAATGTATAATATATAAAGGGGAAAAATGAAAAAAAAAAAAAATAGAAATGTACAAAATCTAAATTCAAACTAGCAAAGCAAAAAGACAAAAGATGAATTAGACAAAATAAAGACAAGTTAGAAATTACCTGATTAACCTTCATTAAAAAAAAAAAATAATAAATTAAAAATAAAATACTAATAAATAAGATAGCATAACAATAAAATAAATAAATAAATACTAATAAATAAATAAATTAGCGATTTAACGCACCATATTATTGGCAGCAGCAACCTTTAATATTAATTATTGGATTAATATATAAAATAAATATAACCATAAATCATTAAATAAATATTTATTATTATGCATTTGTCTCTTGTTATACTTCAATGTGATGCCTATAATATTTAAATTAGTTTGATCAAACTGCAAAGTGTTAAGAAATTTTCAAACAATTCAACATTCGAATTAAGAAATTAAGAAAAAAATAAGAAAATAGTTTTTATTTTTGCATTGATAATTGGTTGTTTTTTATGGAACCACCAGTTTCCCCTCAGCCAATAACTTAAAGTAATAACTTTAAAATACTAATACAAAAAAAAAAAACTTCGGCAGAAGTTGCAGAGTTATACAAAGTCCAAGACATCTGAGGTGGAAAAAAAGACTGATTGTGTCATCTTCAAGAAATTGGGAGTTTTTATATACTGCAGCAATTTTAGAGAAAAATGAAAGTCAGAATTAGGAGCATATAAAACATGTAAAGGATACCAATATCTATTTGAAATAAGAAATTCATAATGCAGCATAATTACTTAATGCAGATACTAATTTAGTCAAGTTCCTTCCTTGACAGCTAGACACACACATTATTTCAAACTTAATCAGAGTGCAATATGGCAAAGCAATAGGATATGAAACTTACAGCTTTCTACTAGTCCAATCACGTAGATCAGTGAGATCAGACGGCAGTCACTGAAATCCGATTGCAGAAATACAGTTTATTGTCGATCACGGCATGAGCCTCAAATGATTCCGATCTGCGACGTGTACAAACGCTATTCTTGCCTTATCCTGTTTAGGATGGTCTAATTCTGAAATGCATTTTAGCGGTCATAGGTATATGATAGATCCCATGGCCACATTTTTAATCCTGGTTTGGCGTCTACGTGAGACTGAATTAAGTCGATCTTCAATGTCTGTTGCTACAAACCAACTTCATAACAGTAGTCCACTTATTATTGTGAACAAAACGTGAAAACAGAAATAAATATGTATGCTTGACATATTTAAAAACTATGTATACGATTATTATCACCGTACTCTGTCCACAGTTTGTGCCAATCAATTGACACGCGGGTTTGTCAATGTTTTGGAAAGCCTCTTCTGCTCACCAAGCCTGTCGGTTATGTTGATCAAACATACCGTAAACAACAAAAAATAAAAAATAAATACCCAAGAAAAGAAAGTGATTTTTTTTTTCAGAATTTCATTGCTGAATAGAACGGTTCAAGAGCAGCAGCGTTATTTTTAATAGAAATCTTTTGAAAACATTATAAATGTCTTTACTGTCACTTTTGAATAAATTTAATAACTTCGTTATATTAAATTATAGTTTTTTTTTTATTTTTTTTTTTATTTTTGTTTAAAAACATTTTCATTTTTTTTTAACTGTTTTTTTTACTGATATGTATTATGAAAGTGTTGTTTAGTGGGAAGTAATTATTTTAGGATGATTTCTGAAGATCATGTGACACAAGACATGGAGTAATGATGGCTAAAAATAGCGGCCTGCGCATACAGCGAATAACATTACACTTTTAAACAGAGATTTCACCAGAAGAAACACAGCTGTTTACATTAGAATAATATTTTCACAATTTTTTTTATGTATTCTTTTGATTAAATAATTGCAGGCCTTGATGAGCTGAACACAACCAAAACATTGTAAAAAAAATCTTAATTATATCCATGTTCCAATAAGTTTTACTATGGTTTCCATCGGTGCCAACATGAGGAAGACATGAAAAAATGTCCTTCAAAAGGCACAAGACTCAGCTGATCAGAAGTGCTTTAAAACAGCTTTTTAAACACACTGAATCCACCCACACACTCCTGATGATGATGATCCAACAATTCTTATTACTCATAGCGGCGAGGAGGAATGTTTTTTGTTAGTATTATATTTTTTTCATGGTGGAAGAAAAGAAGTCGTCCGCCTGGTTTGTTTTGTGAAGAAGTGATGTTCTTCGAGGATATTCGGGCGACTGAGCCGACCGGCACAAATGACCTAAACTGGAAAAAAGCTGGTAAAGGTTTGTGAGATGGGACCGTCAAAGGGTTGTGACAGCCAATGTGTCAGTCCCACCTCACAATCTGAATGATGAAAAACACTGGCGTAACTGCTTCACAGCTAGACATATACGTCAATTGCTTGGACACACGTCACGCCTTATGTTACAATAAAGCTGAAATAAATGCTTGAATATTGGGTGTTGGAATACCTCTACATCAGGATAATTTTAATTTTTTTTCCACCCCCGTGCCTGTGTGTGTTGGAAGGAATCTGTGCAAGAACGACTCGCATCTCCCAACCGGCCACCTCCAGTGGTATCCCTCATCACTAGCCGACATTCGCCAAAACTACGCAGAGAGTCGTGTATAACAGAGGCTAGAAAACACCCATCTATATGTCGCTTGTCATTCAAGACAAAAAAAGTAAATAAACAAAATATAATAATAATAATAATTATTAAAATACGAGAAAAATACAAAAAATAAAATAAAATAAAATAAATAAATTCCTCCCTTTGTGTTACGTGTCAATTTGACCCAAATATTTTTATGTTCAAAATTAGCTGCACAGACAAAAAATAAAATTATTTCCTTGATTTTTTTTTTCATTGTGTCTACTTGTAAATATAAGGTTCAAATAACCTACACCTATCAGGCTAAATATACACTTATCTTTTTTTTTTCTTACTTAATATTATCGCTTATTTCATTGTGTTATCTTATCTTACCGTAAATGCTATTTGTACTTGGTGCTATTAAATAGGCCCCTGCAATCTTTCATGTCGCTTGGTGTAATTCAAACCCTTGGCTGAGATGGTAAAATGGGTTTCTTTCGCAGGACTCTTCTTCTGCGCTGACGCTTCTCTGCAACAGAACTCGTATTTGACAAATAAATTACGCGTAAAATCAAAAAATAACCAACTCACGCGTCGAATCTGTCCACAGACGTTTTTGATGTGAAACAGCATGTGACCTAGCAAACATCCATAAATAAAACTAAAATAATCACGTCTAATAAATTCAAAGTTCTCTGGTGTATTTTATAATGTGATTCTTGCCACCGCTACAATGGAGAGGTTTTCTGTGTTTTATTAACTCCTTTTTTTTTCTATACAACACTGTCACTCGAGCTGTCTTCAAAGATGATTTGATTTTTGGCGACATTGCAAGTGAAACTCAATAGACGTCAATTTGTCTCAAATCACCAATGCAACCAACCAATGTGCACAGCCTTTTTAAAACACCTGCGATGCTGTTGTGTTTCAATGGACCCAAAATGGAAGAAGAACCCAGCAAAATCTTACAGTCAACGACAATAAATAGCTAGTTAACCAGTCTGTGTTTCAGGACAGTTAAAAACAGAGATTTACCCACCAACACAATAAGAGGAATCAGTCGAACGGTCACAAAACTGTTGGTGCAGATTACAATAAACACCATTTGGCATGAGCACTATATTCTGCAGCTTCGAGGCTGACCACGACCATACAAGAACCAAGCACTACGCTACAACAGTCGGTTGCAACCTCTTTAGCTGTCGTACAACTATACTTTTATATGCCATGGTAAACACCTCAGCGTGAACAGCAGCGGGGTAGTTGAAAATATCATCGCAGCGCACTCATTTACTTACTGAGAGAGGATCGGGGTCTCAAAGCCGTGAACTCTGCGAGGGCAGAGGAAAAAACAAGCGTGTGGGAAGAGCGGCTCTTCAAAACCCAGAGAGTCATTTGGTCTTGTGCGTATCACGACGGGAATTCTCGAGGATGCGACCGCGAAGGCTCAAAGGATATGGACTCGTGACTTCAAAGCACAGCCTAATTTAAAGCGCCTGAGAAACAGCCAATTTCTCCTGAAGGAGGAGGCTAGTAATCTCTAACCAGGGGCGCTGCTAAGGATTTTGGGCCCCATGAAAAGAATCTTGACAGGGCCCCCAACACAGCTGAGAGTTTTTTCATATTACTTTACATAAAATCATGGCGCTTTATATGGTAATTGCATTGCACACTAGTATATTCTCATTACTCTTAAGATCAATCACGGACAATTGAACGACATCCATCCCATGTCCACACCCGTTAATTTGTCCGCGTCCCCCTGTACATACTGTGCTCACCTACCTCAGTTACTTGGTCATACTGTATAGTTTGATCACCCCTGTTCATTTTGCTGCGTACATGTTCATGTCAATATAGTGTCATACACATAATATTGATATTTGTAATGTCATGTACTGTACATATTGGTACTGGCTACAACGGGCATGTAAATCAAAGTGTAATCTAATCTACGATCCTGCTATTTTAAACCCTGACAGTTGAAATGTAACGGAAAACACTGAGCACTCTTAATACATGAAGATGTATTTATAGTTTATTTGCTGGCAACCACCTGATGACTGACATTTCAAAATACAACCTCTTCAACTTTTAACAAAACAGGAATACACCACCTCTGTGTTTGAAAAAAAAAATCTCTCTCACAAGAACACGTTTTACACCTAGAACGGCCCCCAGCAGTCATTTTCACCGCACCATTTACTAAACTATGTCATTATCCTTTAACACTAGAATGAACAAGGCATCATTTGGACCGTTTTGAAATTGCATAGTCAATAACTTTGTCTAAATAAATCACCAAAGCCTTGCTGCGCCTCCCTGACTTTTTCCTCAAAACTACAGAATTTTCAGTTAAAACTAGTTTAACTCTTTATTGTGTGAATGATAAAACAGAAAATATAATCCGTTCTACCTATAACGTCCACAGGCAAGTCATTTTGTTGCTGATTTTAAATTGATGTATTGCCGACGGTCCCTGGATCAGATAATGTGACAGTAATTATCGTGAGAGATTGGGTTGGCCGGGGATGTGAATCATGCTGTATTTGACAATATAGGGGACATTGTAGTCTAATACAACTCCATCATCATCTTCAAGAGATGCCACTTGGGGAAACCTCACCAAACAGCTGATAAGTAGTTGTACAAGTAGCTGGCAGACGGGATTGTTTATCAGAGTTCATGAGTTAGATTGCTTGCAAGACACAGGTGCAACAGCGTGGACCGCAGCACGGGTGCTGAAAGTGGGCAGTGGGCGCCGCCTAAGATGCCGACACCGGCTGCATGTGAGGCAAGAGCCGTGCACCCGCTGCACCCTGCTCTATCGAAAACGTGCTACTTATCGAAAAACTGCTCCCCGTAGAGACCTAGGGCCTCATGTTACAAAGTCGTGCGTACAGCACAGCAAAAGTGCCGTAGGCTACGATCATTGTCACGGTGGTCCACTAACCATTTAGGCCTACTTACAACAAACCCACCTCTTTCCTGTGAATATTGGGGTAACATACTGTCGACCCTTTTGCCTCTTTCACTTCTCTTATTTTTTTTCTCTTTCCGTTTTTTGACTTCCAGATTTTTGAGAGAATTTTCACATCCTACCTGTCAAGTTGAATTTGCCGCGCTATAAGTGAAGTCAAGCTTTTTGTGTTGCACTTGGTTCTGGATCAATTTGGCTGGACTGAACCATTTTATGATATCGAGAGGGGAGAGGGGCCCACAGGGCAGTTTGTGTTTCCTAACAAATAAAAATTTTGACACCAGGAAACAGCAAATAGAACTAATTTAAAGTTAATAATTTTTTTACTATCAAATATTTTTTTTAGCACCACAAGTTTATTGGGGGCTTTCTCTGGGCCCCTCTTAGTCATGGGCCCCGAGAAATCGTCATCGTTTTAACCCCCCCCCTTTCCCACTTACAGCGCCCCAGTCTTTCTAACTACACTTATCTACAGGAAAAGAAAGTTGGGCGCACCCCTGACCTTTCAAAGTAAAGGGCAATAAAGCTCTTAAACACGCAGAAGGAATCCGTCATCAAATGCTTATACATACAGTAGAAGAGACCGGGCTAGTTGTCACATGGGGGAAAATCACATCTACACATATATAAGATTTATGAAACAAAATTAAATTAAACAGGTCAGTTTTCTTTCTTGCATTTATTCAAAAAACCTGGTTGTTGTGTATTTAAAACACATTAAGTTCATTAGTACTAGCATAGAAATCTGACCCGCTTCATTTACACATGACTGACAAATATGCATCACATTATGTTTATCAGCTTTTTTGTTAAAGCTGTGCAATCAAAATGCATGGAAATATGATATGCAAAGCAATACATAAAATCTTATATTCGACAAATTATTTTTAAATGTGAACTTAAATAGTTTGAACTTAATGAGTATTTTATTTTTCACTCAAATTATCTCACCGCTTCCCCCCTTCCCAAAAAAAACCTCACCCCCTCTTAAAAAAAAAATATTTTTTTCGTAAATGGGGAACATTTCACATGTGAACCTGGAGCAACAAAACCAGTCATAAGCGTCCATTGTTTTCTTTTTCGAAATTGAGATTTCTCTACATCATCTGACAGCTGAATAAATAATCTCTCCATTGATGTGTGGCTTGTTTAGGAGGACATATTTGTCTGAGATCCCAACGATTTGAACCAATCTGGAAATCTGGGGAGCAAAAAAATCTAATATTGAGAAAATCATCTTTAAAGTTGTTGTTCAAATGAAGTTCTTAGCAATGCATAGTTACTATCTCAAAAATTAAGTTTTTGATATATTACGGTAGGACATTTACACAAATATCTTCATGGAACATGATTCGTTACTTAATATCCTAATGATTTTGACTTAAAAGAAAAAATCATCTATAAATTTTGACCCATACATGTAATTTTGGCTATTGCTATCTACAAATATACCCCCGAGACTTAAGACTTTGTGCTGCAGGCTCCACAAATGTCATAATTGGGGAAAGTCATCACGTTTTTGTATGTTTTACAATAAATAATACGTTAATATTTTAGTATCACCATTTTTTATATTAAGAAAAGCTTTATGAAATGCATCTGTGTCACACTTGCACTATCGGTGGAACAACATGGCCCATGAACGGTGTCATATGTATTTAAACTACTATAGACCTATATTTTTATTTCCCCTCACACCAAAAAAAAAGTTACTACATATGTAGCCCGTAATGAGACTAAAATGCACCTTTTAGGGGTAAATAAGTACAAGGAGGTGTACCTTTTTGTAGAGTACCATCAAACGTTTAATTTCTGAATGTCAATGATTTCTGGAGTAAAGAAGCGTCGTGACACACTAGCCCCGGGCTGCTCTACATGAATGTCCTGACAGAGATAAAGAGAGAAAACTCAGGAGATGATTCCCAAACTGTCACTGCGTTTGCTCACAGGAAACAGCGGAAAGCTCAACTTCCTTCCTTCCTCCAAGCACTGCCAACAAAAGACCACCGGCCAATGAAAACACAACAGCCTCCAGTGGAAGAGAAGAGCATTACAGCGCAGACAACAAGAATCCTCTTTACTTCTGCCATCACTTTCATAAAACAGATCGCTTAGACTCTTAGACAATGACCGGATTGATCCCAAAAGTACATCCCATCATTCCACCTGCAATGAAATATTACCATGCCGTATCACAACCTCCGGAAGCTTCTTTCGTTACATACACAAACGTTTTAGAACTTGTAATTGCGACTGTAGGACAAACAGTTTTCTGACATTTACTTTCCGTCTAAGTGGTGTTCAAGAAATCTTGTATTAGTGAATGCGTGAATTGTGTGTATACGTTAAGTATAAAACGTCCAAGACGCATACGTGCCTTTTACCAATTATCACCCCCCGTGAACCATCTCTTATTGGAGAGAGTCATCGACAAAGTGCTTACATCAGCGAATGCCATTCTCATGAATATTTTCTCGGATCACAGATATAATTTCACATGACTCAGATCGCAATGTTTTTGCGAACCAGAACCCTGCCCAACACCATTAAACACTTGTGGTATGTCATGAGAAATCAATACCAAGAGGACAGAGAGGGCAACTACACGAAATGACTCTGCATGCTTCAACAAGCAGTCATGCAAAAGACATAAAAGTTATTCCCAACAGACTGCACTCTAAAACAAAGGCAGATCGGGGGGAGTTGTCAATTGGATTGTGTATCAGTTAATTTCCCGCGGCTCGTTTGAACCAGTCTCTAATTACCTATTGTTTTGTGCTTTATGGTGTCTATTGCTTCATGCCGCCATTCCCATTGTGGACAACTAGCCCCGGTCTCCGTGCCTCCGTAGTCCTTGATTACACTTCGCAGTTTTTATGCTGCCCTCTGCTGGTACGAAACTGAACAACACAACTCACTGGTCCACAGACTGGGGCCGTTTCACTCACAGCCTCTGAGCTGAACCTTGAATCTCTGCGCTGTACTTAAATATGGAACAATATATCCTCTCACGGAATGTAAATGTAACTCCCACGAAATTAATGGACGCTCCTTATCACCAGGGCTCGTATAAAATGGACATGCCTTGTTGTTGGTCACGCTTTGACATTGTGTTGCCTGATTAAATATCACACATAAATGAATTTACCTGTCCTGGGCAACTGCAACACAATTTTTTCTTATTTAGTATTTTTGTCTCTTGTTGGTTCCGTCAAATATCTCAAGACGACACATCCCCCAAGATGCATTTTCTACCTCGAAACCCTGAAATGCTTCGTTAGTATTGTACATGTCTTTTATTTTCTTCAAACGCGATCTTCGTGGGGGTCAGAGACCCCTATCTTGTTTTCATCTGCGTTACTATTCTTTGTCTTGTTGTACGTCCCCTGGCCTTAAACTTCCGATTCCAAAACCCCTCAGTGGGACGACATTTTTTTTTTTGCAGCATGAATGAATTAATGCATCGATGAGGATACTTCGCAATGCACAAACCCAGAGTTGTCCCTTCATTTCACATGTTAACACCCTTTAACCACCTTTCTGAAATGGGTGCCTCCGAGATGCTCCGAATGAATCAAAAGCCTCACTTTACTAATAAAATCACATCCCAGCTGCCGAGTCACGAGGTGTTTGTTTACTTTCAGTGTTTGCTCGACAGATCATCAGGTATGTGATTATCGCCAGTTATTTGATCGTGTTGAGGTATTAAATTTCATGTCGGATATTGATCGTTACCTCAGGTATTGATCGTGACTTGTGACAGTATGTGCTAGTGTTGTATTACAACTACATCTCAGTTATATCTAGACTACCCGAGAGAACTGTTTCAAAATTAAATAGCGCAGTACATGCAATTATATTTACTTTGACAGGAATGTAGACGAGGCTGTGAAAAAAGGGATCGAAGCGCCAGCGTGTTCTGTGGATTGTACTATTGTATTAACCACATAAGCGATTGTTCAGGCTGTAGAAAAATTAAGAAAAAAAAAAACTTTCTGTGATGACAAAACGTCCCATTCAAAAGGTTGTGAGTTAATCAACATTAGACAGTGGACATCTAAATTCAGTATCTATTAGTTAGAAGTTGTAATGTTTGGTAATTTGGGTAAATTATGTTTTTTTAATATTTATAACATTTTTATTTTAGTTTAGTGGGTATTTTCTAGCTGTTGCGCGCATATATCAGTTTGTACACTCGTTAGTGCTGTGCAATGTGTGGGATTGAATGATGCCACTAATAATGTCTAATAAGGTCCTCAAATAGTGCCGTTATTTAAAAATTTGCATTAAAAATGTTCCTCCTCAAGTTGATATATTTTTAACTTATGTGCAATAACAACCCCATCGATCTCTAACAACGTGGATTCACTAATAACGAAACTAGCTATAAGTGACGACCTTATTGTTTGTAGTTTTATTAAGGGCAGAGTTAGAGGGTTAAATCGAACATTTTAGTTGTGTGTTAGCTGTGATAAACTGTCAATACTGACTTTTTTTGTTAGACTAAATTGAAAGCAAAAAAACTATCACAGATATTAGCTAACAAATTTTGCCACCAATCTTTTCCTCACCTAAACCTACAAACAACACAAAATCAGTGCTTGCTTTTTTATGCATTAGAGACAACAATTTGACATCAACATAAAGAGGATGACTCAAAAAATGATGCCTTTCCTATTTATTCAGCGTCGAAACATCAACGCCTAACCAACCTTAGCCCTTTCTATTACACACATTTGTTGGGCGCCTTGACGCCTTGCCTTTGATTTTCCTCTTTGGATAAACGGCTATAGCATAAAATGCACATGTATTGATGCAGCTGCAGCTTAATGATTATTAAATCATCAATCTGAGGGATAGGATGAGAAGTTTTTTCAACAAGGCCCATCATGTGTCAATGATGTATAAGACGTTTTGATGAATGCGTTTGCTGTGTGTCAGAATGAACCGGTTCTCTGGTTTCTGGTATTCATGCGTCACATGCAACGTATGAGCCTCACGATGCATGGAGAGGTTATTAAAGCTGCGTGTGTCCCGGCGGCCCACAGACGAGTGGGCCTCCGTCTCCTCGGCCCCCCGGGGTTCTCTTAAGCGGATGGTTGTAGGGGGTCTCGCACGTTGAAGGCATGGTCATAACGAGAAGCGCATACGATAGGAGTGCAACAGTCTTGTTTTGCTCTCGTCAGAAGCGTTCTAGTGTCCCGACCCCCCCACCCTCCGCGAAGAACCGAATCATAAAATATAATACAGAGCAAAACACAAGAGAAATATAGAGTTGTTTTTTATGGTCAGAGAGATATGAGAGTTTATCTTTATAATGGTATTAGTGAAGTACAGCTAGAAAAAAGGTCTGGAGAAACCCACAATGGAATATATATATATATATATATATATATATATTATATAGTATTTATAATATATATATACAATGGATATATATAACTTTCACATTGTGCTCTACTTCTATGTCAAATCTTTTATTCTCAAATAAAGTTTTTGTTAATATTTTGAATCAGAATTTTATTTTTATATTTTCTGTTTTTGCACTTTCAATTTAGTTAACATTTTTTGTTATATTTGTTGTGTAGTTTTAATTAGATTTACTTAAAATATGTCTATATATATTAATTTGTATTATGATTTTAGCTTAAAATTACTTTTAGTTAGTTTGGGTACTTTACAATGAAAATGAGAAATGTTGCCTTGGCAACTTTTTAATGTGTTTATGTTATTGTCCGTTCATGTTTTGTTTTTTCTTGTTTTTTTTTTTTTTTATTTTCACGCAATTAATTGTATTCATTTATTAATTGTAATTTTCGTTTTAGGTTTTAATGATAATAATCTGATTTCCAGTTCAGGAGACTAATAACCTCCCACCACTTGGGACACTCTTATATCTTTTTGGTCAATTTCCATATAACATGATCTACTTTGATTATTTTGGCAGGTATTACTGTTTTCCCTAATGTTTGTGAAATAGAACGGTGACCCATTTGTTTTAAAACTGTGAACCATGCTTCAGATTCAGTGATTTGCGAATAATAGTTGTAGCCTTTTCCGGTCTTTTTATAGGTTCTACAGTGAAACATACTAGCTGCTGCTCTGTCACGTACACTCAGGGGTAAAGCAAAGGGACCACAGGCTATTGAACAAAACTGGAAAGAGCCGAAACGCCACCCCTGCACAAATGGGTGCTTGATCTCCAACAGCGGCGCAAATTCACAGGCACCCTGTTATTTTGTCGGTTCAGGTGCATTCATGTCAGTGGTTTCACCAACCGACTGCAAGTGGCCCAACGGTCACCCCTAATACAAGCATGCATGCAATTACGCCGTGACAGTCTTTTGTTGTACACACCATCCTTGTCGTATTTTGGTTACATCAAACCTTGAAGATCTATGTTTTAGTTAAAGAAATAGTTCCTCCCCAACCAATTTCAATTGTGCTGCAAATGTGCCACACGTCAGGCTCATCCCAGATCAGGATGAGTTTGTTTCTTCATCAGCTTTGGAGAAATGTTAATCACTGCATCATGGTCTCATTAATGGCATGCTCTGCAGTGAATGGGTGTGCCGTCAGAAGGAGAGTCCCAAACAGCTGATAAAAACATCACAATAATCCACAGCACTTCCAGTCACATCAGTGAAAACATCTGGAGAAGACAAAAGTGGTAAAAATTTAAGAGGCTGTGTAAAAAAACGCTGCTTGATGCTGTGCTAGATTTCTCTCCTCGATTCAACACATAACACTTTTTCCCCACTGGAGGCGAAGTATTATTATGGATATCTCGAACGTCTATGTATTTTAGTTAAAAAACATTCTTAATGCTGGTATGTGGTTCACTCTTTTGTCTTCTTCCAGATGTTCACTGACATGGACCTGGAGTGCGTTGCTGGTATGACTTGGGTGTAGTTATTGTGATGTGTTTTTCATCCGCTGTTTGGAACTCTCATCGACGGCACCCATTCACTGCAGAGTCATCTATTGACTGAGTACCTATCATGACCGCAGAGCAGTGTAGGCTACACTTCGGTACACAACTTGAGGAAGCACGACATGTGCATGAGGTGAGAACCACCGTGCTCTTAATGGACTCAGATGAGTTTTTTGCACTACATGTTGATGCACGTACAAAGATCTCTTTCTTCCCCGGCTCTCATTTATTGCTTCAATAAGCAGTTCGAGAGACGCAAACACAACGCCTTATAGGACTATGGACGTGTAATTTGCCAAACTAATAAGGGATGGATTGACAGATTCCCTGTATCACATCATATAAGATCGAATGGATTTTTGGCTTTCGCAGTGAACAAAAATACAGGAGCAGAAAGGCGCCTACTGATACATTAATGGGCAGGATCTGCTCTTTCAGGTCATATGCTTTATAGATGAGAAACTCTAGGCAAGTTCTATGCGTCATAGATAATCCTGACCACGAGCTTTAGCAGGAACATTCATATTTGGATGAAAATTGCATGGAAAATATTTCAAGTACATAAAGGAATGCGTTCCGCTACCGCATTTTTAAGGTGGGGGGGGGAGGCATTCGATGCATCTTGATCTGAATGCGCATTGTGATGCTAACGTGCGTTCAGGCAATCTTCGTCTATTTTTCAATTGAAGCAGCTGCATACTGCGAATATAAATCAACAGAACAAACTGATTACATGGCTGTGATATGCAGAAGTCTCACATCTCTGTTCAGTGTGTGATCATTTACCGTCTGTTTCGCTGGTATTAACATCCATGTTCAGCAATGTTTATGGTGTCTTCGATTCAAAAAGTAAAAAAAAAAAAAAAAAAACAATGGGAATTTCGTCTCACAAATTTTTTCACAAGTTTTGATGGGTCATGTTTACACTGCCTAAAAAACAATAGCAAAACAGCATCAAATCCATTTGCAAGATACATGTACTCCAGATGCTAACTGAGAGCTGTTCAGTACTATTATCTTCGGTTTCTAGCGGGAAACTAATGGTACTGCCAAAATTAAGCAAGCAGCCTTACACGCAAGTAAAAAAACAGTAGGGTCAGTAAAATAATATTGTATTTCCCGCCTGTGAATTACGTTTATTTTCTGATCGTTCTCAGATTTTGTCTTGTTCTTAGACGCGTGTCCTGTCTAAAAAACTCCTTACCCTAAAATCGTGTTTTCTGTTCAAAATGACCGGCCCTTTAAATATTGCAGCATTAATGCTATCTTATTAAAAATACTTGGCTCTTCAAAGGAAACTTTTTTCTTGGCTGAGTAAAAGAATTATAAATAAACTAAAGAACAAGATTAAAAACTGTTCAAACTGTGACATATTATTTCACACATTTAGGTGAGTGTACCAGCGAATAATTGATTAATACTGTGAATATATATACTAAAAGGCCCTGTTTGTCTATTTCAAGTTGAAAATAACAGCAATGTATTTTGAAATCGGGTATTACCAGTTGGAAATTTCTCGACTGTCAGCTTTTCATCAATTTGAATGCAATCCTTACTGAGTAAAATTCTTAATATGAAAAAAAAAAAAAAAAAAAAAAATACATATGTATATATTCATTATATATCTATATATTTTCTCTGAAGTGGTAATGTTATTGCATTAAACTACAACTTTGGTCAGACGATAGTATAATCCATGAACCACCACCAATACATAAATTAAAGGTATATTTTATTGTTCTTTTTTGTCACGATCCCACATTGTGTGTGTTCCTGGCGCTTTCATTTAAGACCGTGAAGACAAGAAAAAAAAAAAAAATGAAAAAACAAGTAAAAAAGAAAAAAGAAATCAAAAAAATAAAACTTTAAATAGGCTTGTAAAGATCGCTCATGTATACGCTGGATTATGGACAAAATCTGTGGACTCAACCTTTTCACATCAACTTGCTTGTTGATTTTGGCCAATCAGGCACAGGTTTGGTGTTTATTTTAGGAAAATGTGTGTGAGTTGATGTGGCAGTTATTGAGCCTGACTTCACACTAGTCGTACCTCAGTTTCTTGGTCAGTCAGAACTTACTATTGTTTGTTATTATTTGGGCAAATGGATATTTGGTGGGCTCATGATTGCGTCCTCAACACTAACTGAGTGCATGAGGTGCGTCAGTTGATGGCCAGTTGAGGCCCTACGATAAATCAGTCTCAAAAAGAAACACTACAAAACCTCGATGGGCTATTTGAAAGAAAACCAGCATGATAAAAAGATTGAATGGCTGAGGTTTGGTGCATAATACAGCACATATGCAATGATATCTATAAGCACAATTATTTGTTGTGCATTGCCAGAGGGGGGGGAAGTGCATTTTTGAATGGGAACAGAAGGTGTTTTTTTTTTTTTTTAAACAACGATGGCTGGGAAAAAAAATCCCACAAAAAAAAAAAAAAAACAAATAAAAAAGAAGATTTTTTGGGAAGTTGTAGGTTTTGAGTCCAATATAATAACACTAACTAGCATTTTTCTGAGAAAAGAAAACCCTCCTCTCAGGTCAAAATGATCTGAACAACAAAACGTAACTCACTTAATTTTGATGCATGTTTCAGAAAACAAGACTTAATATCTGAAGTCATTTTTGGGCATCTCAAGTAAATGTATCTTGATTTAAGAATATTAGTATGTTTTGATGCATACTCCCTTTAATAGAGAGACACACACTTAAAATTTGCGCCGCTTTAACGATGTATGGTATCATTATTGGCATGGGCAAGCCCGTGTCTTTAAATTGAAACCATTCAATCCTCGCTTACACCTTTAAGTCATTATTAAAGAGACGCTTCTGCCGAAGAGAGTTTTCTTACTGGGTGACATTTTGCTCATGAATATTTTAAGGGAGAGGAGGCTATTTGTTTATAATGACGTGTCAGAACTGTAATACAACGCCAGGAGTCCATTATGGATCCTCCAGAGAGCAATTAAACAGGAATTGGTGAAAAGACCCTGATGACCGCTTGCTCAGATCCACAGTGAAAAAAATGTACTGAGCAGCTTCTAAGCAGGAGTCAGACATATATAACTATATCAGACATTAAGGGGAAATAGTTATTAGATACAAATCGTATGTGTCCTGTGTGTTTGCATCATGTGTATAATATTCACATCTCGAAACAGCTCTCTCAGACACACATATACAGTGTGTTTTATAAGTGACTTTCCACAAACATAATGATATTTTTTATTGTGCAAACGATGCATTTATAGATTTATAAGCTTTAAGTTTATGAAAGTTTTTTCCTCATGGGGGCCAAAATGCATCGTAAAAATATGGAGGTCAAAAAGTCATGCATTCACATTAAATTCTGCAATATTTTAGTTTACATTTATGCATTTGCATACCTTTATATCAAAGTAGACTTAACAAAAGAGGAACCAAAGGCATTCCAGTTCACACAGCTAGGCCAGCCCAATGTTTGATTAAAAATACAGGTAATGTAAAAAAAATTGAAATATTATTATAATGTAAAAGCAGCAGGCTGTTTTCCTCTGTGAATCTCGTTAAAATGTAAATTTATGTCATCTGTGATGCGCAGCTATAGTTTTCAGCATCATTAGCTCCTAGGTCTTCATGTGCACTGATCTTCAGAAAATCATTCATAATATGATGATTTGCTGCTCATGAAGAAAACGATGTCTGATTATCAATGTTAAATGCGCATATTATATATGATTTTTGAGGAAATCTGTGATACATTTATTATATTTTTCAGGATTTCATGGATGAATAGAAAGTTCAAAAGTAACAGACGATTTATTTGACATGAATATTATTTGTAACATTCAGTGTTTCCTGTCAACCTTTGATCAGTTTAATGTCGCTTGAACGAATAAAATAAGTAATTTTCTTGAGATTTTTTCTCTCTGTTTTTTCTGTGACTCATTTCTGGGCTTTCTGGTCTCTTTTGTAGGCTGATAAAGTCGGTATATGTTCACAGGGGGAGATGTGGCTCTTTCATTCAGGCAGTGCTGTAGAATTCTACACTTCGCAGTAAGTATATTCTGCTACATGCCATTCACCTCTGATCAAACACATGCAAACGGCAAGCCACACATGCAGGAGACATTGAGCTTGACTGACTGACTGACTGACTGATTGATTTGAATTTGATTGACTGAGCTGATGGATGAATGATGGGTAATACTGACAGACACAGCATCCATTCAATTGAACACTAATGAAATAACCACTCATCCGCACTCTGCCCTGCTGAGGAGAAAAGGCATTGCCTGCCGTTCTGTCTGCACAGCATCAGCTCATCTCAACTGGGCGTTGGGATATATTTATTTCCTGCTTGATTGTCACCTGTTGCATCCCCCCCCCCTCTACTGCTTTTTGTGTCTGAAATAAGAGCGACGTGAAAGTCATTATATTGCCTGTGTGAGGGCAATGATGGCTACTGTTGATTTCGGCGTGCTATACTTTTAAAAACACTAGGTCTGTACATGTTGGACCGTATTCAGTTACTGGTTTATGTGGTTAATTTCACGTCGGTCGCTAAATGATGTTCGACTTCACGACAGTGCGGTAGATCACTAAAATAAACATTAAAGAGGTGTGTGAAGCTTGGCAGAGCATGATGTCAGAAACTGTAATATGCTCTGGTGTCCCCACTCCGCTGCTGCTTACCTGTGGATGATGTAGTATGCATAGCGAGAGCTGTGTCATCACTCAATGGCTGGATGTCTAAGTGGTGGCTGCTGCAGACTAATTAACATAGGTTTTTCATAGAGCAATTGGAGACAACAAGGCTTCTTTGGGGCAGACCTGACCTGTTGTGAAAATAGCGATGGTCTTCATTTCTCGCTGGGGTGGTTGCTGGCTCTTTCTCTCTCTAGAAATATGGGCACATAGTCTTAGAGTTTTTTGGTACATTGACTAACTGGGGGCCGCAGGTCAGGAAAGCAGACAGACTGAGCTAAAGCTAACCCGATCCGTACTGTCTAAGCACGCGCTTCACAGTCACTAGAAGTCAGTTAACTTTCTCAGCACATAGAGTACTCTTGTCACCGTAGATATGCATCACTATAGAGACGTGTGTCGTGTTTCGCCTCCGTCCACGGGCTAGAAAAGACAAAAAAGCGGTCCTAACGGACGCAACTTTAAGAGGGCAAATTTATTTGATGTTCAACAAATAACAAAAATAGTATGTAATATTGATAGACAAATGATAAAGGGCTTGGCTTATTGAGATATCAATAGGTCCGCTATTTCTACAAAGAGTCAATGATGAATGATATGATCACTGATCATAACTCTAGATGTGCTCTGTTTGACAGAAACTCTGGCGAAAACCTGAATTGATTAGCATTTTCAAATGCGTCTACAAACCCCCCAATATTACTGTTAGACAACATGAGCCAACGTCCAATAAGGTATAATGGCGAGGTGTTGCGTCAGTATTATAACAGGGGGGGGGGGGGGGTTTTTTCAGGTATTATCTCAGAGTAGGGGAAAGGTCTTCAAGTTTATCTCGTTTGAAGTAGATGGTGCTTGCATATAACAGTTATCCAGATAAACAAATGTTAATGATACATCCGCCTGTAATGTTTGTACTGGCTACGGTACTGTAAAGGCCACCAGGGCAACCATACAGACTTTATTAAAGAGTTTGCTGATTTTATAATCGGGATCCGAGTTTAGTGTTGAGCTGTCAGATATAAATTTTAATTGTTGTCTGATTCTTAATATTCCATGTTGATAATGTAAAAAGATGCCATTGGGTAGCAAATATGAGAACAAGCGAGTCATTAATAGACATTCTGGAATCTGCCATTGGGTTTAGAGCCGAAAAAGAAGACACTTGTGCAGTACCCTACTCATTGTCGAAATCATACTCTAGGATTTTAATTAGCTCGTCACATGGGAATTGTAATAGTTACATGGCATTTATATTCTGCAGCGATAGTGATAGGCTATCTCAGATCATTATCTGGTCTTGTGTAAACTGCCATATAGGCTAAAAGCTTTATAATTCAACTTCCCTGTTATCGAATATAGAACGGTATCACTTCTTAAACGGACCACAAAAAGACCTGTCTTTGTAAATAATCTTCCTGACTTGCGCATCAATTCCCATTCCTCCTTGCAGCTATCCAATACTTTGAAGAACTTGATGAATGTAGCTGAAACTATTGACTCTCTCTTTATCTAGTTCTTTAGGTATACGGGTTGCCTCAACTTTCATCGCTTAAGAGATAGATTAAGGAAAAGCAGTCTGACACCTCATTGTATAAACGGAGGTCACACTACCCTCGGCGCCTCTAAATAAGAGAGCACGGAACCTTGGAGGAATGGGAGCTGTTCAGGCTGAGGAGAACAAAACCTCAGCTAGTGTATTTCGTATTGCTCTGGCAGCCGAAAGTAACCTTATCCTAGCATGGAAATAGCATTAAAAACGCTTACTAAATCGCTGCATTACGTTTTCGTCTCTTTTAGAAGGAGTAAGCAAACACACCCCCTGATGGCTACGTTAAATGTCATATCGGTTGCTGAACTTTAACAAAAAGTAAAGCATTATATCAGCAGGCAACCAGTACATTTCCCCACAGCGACAGTCATTAATGACTTTTTGAACTTCTTTACTTCGGCTAACCAAGGATTGATACTTATCTTAGGCAGTCAGGGGAGATGCTGTGATGTCATGCTAGGTGCGAAGGCAGCAATGGCACTTAGTATTTGGCCTATCAGAAAGTAGTACCTGGCATTTAGGAATCCTTTAAGATTACATTACAACAGAACAGGCCAAATCATATTTATGACAACTAGACCGTGTTCACCGAGACTCATAGGAGGAGGAGTTAATATCTAGACGCAGCAGCAACTGAGTAGTATGTTTTGTGTTATTTAGAGTTCTCCAGTATTCTCAGTGACTATTCTACATTTGGAGTTTTTGGCACGTTGTGTTGTATGTATCGTGAGAGAGAGAGAACGACACAGGGTCCGACATCAGTGGAGTCAGCTGTCTTAATACCGTCTGTGGCGTTGTTTCACTGACGAAACACACATAGGAGGTCTTACTATTCACTGTTGTCTCGTCACAGCAACTTTCCGTTGCCCCTTTCGGGCCCACAGTTGATTTTTGAACTGTATGTAAAACTAAGGACATTATTAACTCGTCTTTTACATTTAATTTTTGCAATACGATGATAGCTCAGGCGATTATGGAAAGGGGGGTTACATTTCCGACGAGTTGGCTTGTTTTGGCTGTTTTGCTGCGACACAATCACAATGCACACAGGGGATATCTGGTTTCAGAGTGGCCAATCAGAGCTAAGGCTTGGGCTGCAAAT
This sequence comes from Cyprinus carpio, assembly GCF_018340385.1. Lineage (NCBI taxonomy): Eukaryota > Metazoa > Chordata > Actinopteri > Cypriniformes > Cyprinidae > Cyprinus > Cyprinus carpio. The sequence continues at coordinate 30,784,034 of NC_056580.1, read as the reverse complement.
TGTCAGAAGGGAGGGACTTCTTTAGAAAATGACAGCGTTTAGAGAGGCTAAGGGGTCATAGGAGAACCTACCAATAATGATATTCAGTATTCTAAAAAATAATGAGTTTTTTTATAACATTAAAGCATGTGCAACATAATTCTGTTTAGGCTCCCAAATCCACATAAATAATGATGCTTATAAAAAAATGCATCATATGACTGCACCCTTTAATTCAATTGGTATAATTACGGATTTTGTCCGCGAAAACGTCTTCAAACTTGGCTGTTATTAAGCTTCTCGTGCTCAACTAAACTAAACAAAACTAAAAAAAAAAAAAAAATAGCTCCGCACACACACAGACCTTGTCGTATCGATCGATACTAATTAGTTAATTACACGTCGATCAGTCAAGATCTCCCCCTTTCTGTCAAGGAAACTAACATAACAGGTAGTATCATCGAGCAGATCTATGTTTGCTTTCTTAGAAGAAAAATTGTATCTGTGAGCATTATCCTAGTCAGATTTAGACTAGTATGCACTAGTACTGAGACTGTCTCTGCATTTAGAAATTACAAATGACTCTGGCGTTTATCTAGTCCAGGTCGAGTCGTTTTTGTACTTTCTCTATTCAGTGGCATACTGGAGTCTTAGTCACTGCGTTTGCACACTATCGAACGACACAACATTGCTTTTGAGTAGACTACAGAATTATGTTGGCACTTAGTTGGAAACTGCATTGTCATGGTTCAAATGCAAACTTATCTGACCACCATCAGTGGTTCGTAGTCGTGCAGTGACGTCGAATGAGAGTATCATATCATTTCAACACAAGTGGGCAATATTGGAATGTACCACACAAGGGCTCAGTACTCATCTCAGGACGTCGTTAGTTGCTTTATCACCAGCTTTAAGCTGTCGTTACTGCCATGTGGAGACTATCATTCAAGACCAATCACTTGGGTGTTAGTTTTCAAGCTGTTATACTGATGTATACTCTAGGGCTTCTTATATTATCTTCAACGGCGCCAATTCAAGAAGAAACAGTATCAATTTCAACAAAGCGAATGTAATGCATCAGTTTATCATAAAAAATATAAAAGGTAATGACTGGTAATTTACCACACTGCTAAATTCTTGGGGGGAAAAAACCACTTAGGTTTGATATTATTGGACTAAAAATCCCTCTGCATGTAATCACTCTTAGAATGCTGACTAAGACTTGATGGCTTGGGCTCCTGCTTACTTTCTTTATCATGCAGTTGAGCGAACCTTATAGGTGTGCTATTTGGATTTCCAACTTTTCCTATGAAAAAAATCATGTTTCGCAGTATTGTGGTAAATACTGGGCTCTTTTTTTATCGTTAAAATATTTGGCTAATATTTATGACGGGTCGCATAAAAGGCTCTCATGCAGTCAAACTGGCAGAATATGGTTATTCCGCTCATTTGAGGCAGCGTTCATGCTATATCTCAGAAAGTTATTTCAAGTGTGTTTTGATCTAATTTGCGCATAAAAATGCTTTACTTTGGTTTTCATTCATCGATCACCTCAGAAATGGTTCGTCAAAGATCACACTGCATTGTGGAATACTGTATTCTGTGCATTGTCCTCTTATTTACTGCACATTTTACTATAAATATACCCGTTAATTTCCATTCTGTGGAACATATGCATAATATATAGTGCAGAAATGGATGGAAGATGGAAGCAAATTTTTTGCAATTCTGTCTGGTGATGGGGCAAGATAACTTAGCCAGGGTTTTAATTAAGTGTATGGCAACACTGCGATTACAAAGGTTGAAGAGAGTCGACCACGACACCGTGTATCGTTTCTTGAATTGTATCTCGCATCTGCTATCAGCAAGACAAACGATCGGCTCAGCAGGACAGTCTAGTGATATTGGAAATTGCAACACACTGGCAATGTGACAGATGGGACTATTTTGATGAATGGCAGTCGTGTGGCTGAGTCTGACGGCCTAGCAGTGACATCACAGCTTCATCATTTTTTCCCTCATCCAAACTCGTTTATGGATATTCAGATGATCTTTTTGGACGTGATGTACTGTATCTGTGTAAGTCATCAGTGAGCTTTGAAACTGTGTGCTTTTAAACTTGGCCACTCACAATGGCTGGGCGGAAAACCTGGATGTCCACCCACCTATTTTGACATTAATCTGTTGAGTACTACTACTACTGGAAGCGTGGAATCTGAATATTCTGATAATATCTAGTAAGATGATGGTTCTGTGTCTTGTGCATGTTTGTTTATTAATGATGGCTTTCACAAAGTCAACATCTTAACTTATCTATTCTATCTATCTATCTATCTATTCTGAACAGCCGTCTGGCTGTAACTGGTAATCTGAGTTTAGACTGAACCTTAGACACATGATCTTTCGTTGGTTTCATCATTTTTCTCGCTATGACAGTTTCAATTAACCTCACAGCAGATCTCCCTTGAGTACTCTATATGTGCGCAAACGTATAGCTGCACACGCGCCTGTCACGCGAGACTCCTTTAATGACTTACACCGGAGATCTTTGAGGAGTGCATCTTATCCATTTAATTTGATTGGTTAAAATCGCAGGCTGTATTATGATGCATCTTTCTACCCGAGGACGTAATTCATTGGGAAACTAGAGTCACGTCCTGCGGATTTACAAATCTCCTCTTTGTTCTGTGTGCGCACGATACTTCTCGATGGATTATTCATCATGTATTTGTTTTTTTTTGCTCTCTTGTTTTTGCCTCAGACCGTAAGAGTGTTTCATCATCTGCGTCTCTACTGCAGTTGCTATGAGTCATAATCCTCTCTCTGTCCAGGGCAGCTCCTGCAGGCAGTCATGAAAGACTGAATCCAAATAAGCTCTTTGTGCTTCTGTATGAGCTGGAATGCGTTCGTCGATCATCGTGTCATCATGTGTCCTCCTGAATTAATAAAAATACATTAACTAACTATTATTCTTCAGCCCGTCCTCATCTCGTAACTACACCCCCTGCACTTCCGGACCCGATCCCTGTGGGCATTGTTTCCATGTGTTCCAACTTATTTATGAACATCTGTTTTAATTACATTCACAGTCAAAGATTAATCTCATATCCCTTTAGAATCTCTCTGATTTTGGTCTAAAATTAATTCAGGTTCATTACCTTTAATCTATTAATTGGGTGTTTCTGGGGTATGGCTAGATATATGCTGAAATATTCGGCAAAAATCAGCCATAAAAGTATTCACTTTAAAAAAGCTTACAAGTCTTTGGCAAGCTCGATAATTTGGAAAATATGAAGCTCATTCATGCACCACTCTGGGGGGCACAGCTAGTGTTGCTGCGTTGTTTAATGCTAATCCATACTCGTTCTTGGTGCCCCATATGGTGCAAAAAAACTAATAATATATAATAATAAAATTATATATATATATTATAGTATATTATATATACTATATATACCGTATATATATATTATATGATATATATCAGCCACCGATTTTAATGTAAAGTATCATATATGTTGAACTTTGTTGTCACATTTGTACAGGTGTGGCGCTTGTTTGAAATTGCTTCCTCTTTCTATATTAGGTTTTTTTTTTTTTTAGCCTCGGGTCTCACCAAAAATATTATTTAAAAATGCTTTTAAATTTGTATATATATATATATTATAGATATATCTACTGATATACCATTATATATCATACATATTATATAGGTATACTAATATATATATATATATTATTATATAATACTTATTTGATATTTATTGCAAAATATATAAAACTATTTTTGACATTTTTGTATTTATTGCAAAATATATAAAACTATTTTTGACATTTTTGGGACTTTTATATTAACAATAATAAAATATATAGCTTTAACTTCAATTATACAACAGTCAAAAACACAGCATTATATTTCAGGCTAGGGATTTCAGTAACTTTGGTTTATATTTATGCTTCTGTTTTAATGCTGGTTCTCGCAGAGCACATTTCAATCATTCTGTAGCAGACAGAAATGCAGAGAAGACAACATGTAGCTTGTGTAATGATTTGTGTTCTGTTTCTTGTGTATCTGATTGCGGTACGAGACAACGCATATACATTCAAATCTCGAAATAGACCTGCTCCACCCAATGGACCCATCTAAAATCAAGTTTTAGGTATGTCCAGGTGAGTGCGTTTAATGATCCGGCATCTGTTAGTCCCCCCCGGTCTGTTAGTCGTCTTATGAGACAAACTTATGAAGCTTTGAGTGATTCTGCTAATGTGATTAGGAGGTAAATTAATGTTGGGAAATAAATTACTGTTAAGATGGGTCTGTTAGTCTTTTTTTGAGGCAAAGGCATTAGGAAATAAATTACTGTTAAGACGCACTCAGATAGGACAACTAACCTCTATTACCCTGATTTGCATAATTAGATTCATGGCTGGTCTGGCTGCTGATGAAAAGGCACAAAAGACAGACATTCTGAAAAGTGAGTGGCCAGATGATCCATGAATAAAGACGAGTGATAAGGGCACTTCGCAACAGGCTCATGACAAAGACGTCCTCTCGCTGCATCAGAGGGCTAGCTTTGCGCAGCATGAAATTCAACTTTGTTTCATAACTTCCCGCAATCTGGGCAACAATTAAGCAGCATGTCTATTTTGATCGCTGTTTTATATTAGCTGTGCAGGCGTCGTAGTATTGGTATAGAAACGGCTATACCCGAAATCACAACGAGTTTTTTGCCTTCTCCTTGATCAAATACATACCATTTTTCCGTCTGGATTATAAAAATATTGGGAAATATACCTGTCAAGTAAAATAAATGAACTGCAGTCACACTGTCCCCCGCAACTACAAGAATTAATTTTATTGGAAGAGTTTCTATACAGTCTGCTTACCTAAAAGCTTCGCACACTACTGTGCCTGCATATTTTCTTGTTTTTCTGATCTATTTAACTGGTAACAGTTGAACCATTTTTCGTGTTTCAAATTTATATATGATGGCAGAAAGTGACCAATACTAATGAATCATTATATTAACACGGTGTGGATATTTTTATATGTTTGGGTGTAGATCTACAAGCAATTGCCAGGTTCACCAAATGAACTTTTTTTCCTTATTCGTTGTCAATGTAAAAAGCCATGGGCCATTCACCAAATTGATTCCTTAAGCTCTTCATGCAAGTTAAAACATTGGTATTGTGTTTGTCTGAAAATTGAATAAAAACATTTTCTGTCATCAAGGCATCTTTTTGTGTGCAGTCAATTTTGATGAATTTTTCACTTATTGCAAAAAAAAGAAACAAACCAACTAACTACTCTTACAAGGCCTTGCAAAACAATTACTCACCCGACAACACTTTTTGGAATGAAGAAATTGTCATCCACATAGTTTAGCAGATATAAACTAAAATTATGTTTTCAGCATCACACGTTTCAATCATAACAAAAAATATGTGGCAAATCCAACACTGAAATTTGCAAGTTGTCTCCAATTTTTAAGCCTACTATATCTAAAATTACCTTTATGCATTTAACAGGGTCTACATGTTTATATTATGGTAATATTCCTTGTTATTATCGAGTATAGATTTATACATATATCTACTTATATAGTATGTATATATATATATAATATATATATATATATATATATATAATATCTATAGTTTCGTTGTATTTAATACAGGTGTGTTAATATCATCAAATGATCCGGCTATACGGATTTTTTTCAAAGTTGGATTTGGAATCATTATCGCTCATATGTTTATTAAAAATTAACCTCTTCTTTCCCAGTATCCTGTTTGGCGATTTGTGTGCCTTGTTCGTCAAGGAATGCAGGCACTTTTTATTACTGGCTTCCGTTGTTTTATTGTGGACTAAGCAATTACCCGCACCACTTCCTCATTGCGCGATTTCTTGGCCGATTTAGTTCTCTGGAAGATTTATGACCAGTTACAACAGGTAGACACTCACTCAAGCTTAACATTATGACCATGTGTGACCCTGATATGTGAGCATGGTACATAAACAGGTGACAGAGCGATGTGTCTAGGCAAATTGTATCTGGTATCACTACTGCTAATCCTCCGGAAAACATTCTCAGTAAGAAAGCGACAATTCTTTCCACTCTCAAGATCAAGTGCACAGGCCTTTATTCCTGCGTGGATGCCGTGACAGCATCAATGACATGGCTAGCTCGTATTGTGTTGTAGTGAAAATGCTGACGGCAAGATAAAACCACATATAACCTATGACCCACTTCATTCGTTCAAGCACCAAGTACTGCTGTCTGGCTGGACGGGTATACAATTTCTGTGGCTGGGAGGGCCGCAGGCTCTCACTAACACACTGATGTCGTTGCTTTTTATCCCACACGTCTGATTGCCGTATTAAAGAATGGCTGTGATGTGGGCCTAAATGTGAATACTTTAAAATGGCTTAGGTCAGAAGATCTTAATTACTTGTGCATGGAAACAAATTGCAATAGCCACATTATGTTGGGCGAAGCCAACAGAACAATAACAGAGATTGCAAAATATAAACTAAAAGAGCAAAAATCACAATAATTAATTGCAAAAAAACTCGCAATGACTGCCGACTGTAAAAGAAGCTCAGAACGACAAACTTTGATCCTGTTTACACGTTTAGAGCTTTTAAAGATAATGTTAGTTGGTGAACCTTACTCCAGTAAATAAAGGTCAAATCGTGCACAATGACACGGTCTCACGTCAGCATGTTCTTGCGTGAATTTTAATTGATTAATTATTGATCTCTCGTGGTCCTTGAACACTAACCTAACAGTGGCACACCTCAGAAAGGAAGACAGATGAAAGAGGCCTTTATAGGTGAAGGAAAAACAAAGGCTAGGGTGTTCTGACTGTTTAAGTTAACGTTTATAGGTGGATGGGGTGTTCTGACTGTTGTAAGGGCGTACTAGGTGGTTGCTAGGGTGTTCTGATTGGCTGCTATGGCTTTGTTAGAATGTTGCAATGGTGTTCTAGGTAGTTGCTAGGGCCTTGTAACAGTAGGTGGTTGCTAGGCTGTTCTGACTGGTTGCTACGGCTTTGATAGAATGTTGTAAGGGTGTTCTAGGTGGTTGCTAGGGTGTCTTGATTGGTTGCTATGGCTTTGATAGAATGTTGCAAGTACAGGTGCTGGTCATTTAATTAGAATATCATCAAAAAGTTGATTTATTTCACTAATTCCATTCAAAAAGTGAAACTTGTATATTATATTCATTCATTACACACAGACTGATATATTTCAAATGTTTATTTCTTCTTTTAATTTTGATGATTATAACTGACAACTAAGGAAAACCCCAAATTCAGTATCTCAGAAAATTAGAATATTACTTAAGACCAATACAAAGAAAGGATCTTTTTTACAATCTTGGCCAACTGAAAAGTATGAACATGAAAAGTATGAAGCATGTACAGCACTCAACACTTAGCTGCGGGGCTCCTTTTGCCCTGAATTACTGCAGCAATGCTTCCTTCGTGGCCATGGAGTCGATCAGTCTGTGGCACTGCTCTCAAGGTGTTATGAGAGCCCAGGTTGCTCTGATAGTGGCCTTCAGCTCTTCTGCATTCTTGGGTCTGGCATATCGCATCTTCCTCTTCACAATACTCCATAGATTTTCTTTTGTGGGGTAAGGCCAGGCGAGTTTGGCTGGCCAATTAAGGAACAGGGATACCATGGTCCTTACACCAGGTACTGGTAGCTTTGGCACTGTGTGCAGGTGCCAAGTCCTGTTGGAGAATGAAATCTGCATCTCCATAAAGTTGGTCAGCAGCAGGAAGCATGAAGTGCTCTAAAACTTCCTGGTATACGGCGTGTGTTGACCTTGGACCATCAGAAAAAGACAGTGGACCAACACCAGCAGATGACATGGCACACCAAACCATCACTGACTGTGGAAACTTTACACTGGACCTCAAGCAACGTGGGATTGTGTGCCTCTCCTCTCTTCCTCCAGACTCTGGGACCCTTGATATCCAAAGGAAAATGCAAAATTTACTGTTCATCAGAGAACATAACTTTGGACCACTCAGCAGCAGTCCAGTGGTTTTTTTTGAAGCGAGACGCTTTCTGATGCTGTCTGTTTTGTTCAAGAGTGGCTTGACACAAGGACTGCGACAGCTGAAACCCATGTCTTGCATACATCTGTGCGTATTGGTTTTCTTGCAGCACTGACTCCAGCTTGCAGTCCACTCTTTGTGAATCTCCCCCACATTTTTGAATGTGTTTTTTTGTTTCACAATCCTCTCCAGGGGGCTGTTATCCCTATTGCTTGTACACTTTTTTTCTTCGTCAATCTTTTTCCTTCCCTTCAGCCTCTCTATTAATGTGGCTTGGACACAGAGCTCTGTGAACAGCCAGCGTCTCTTTTGCAATGACCTTTTGTGTCTTGCCCTGCCTTGTGCAAGGTGTCAAGGGGCCGTCTTTTGGACACACTGTCAAGTCAGAGCAGTCTTCCCCATGATTGTGTAGCCTACAGAAACTAGATACACTGAGAGACACATTAATAAGCGCCTTGTGCAGGTGTTTAGAGTTAATTAGCTGATTAGAAGTGTGCGGCACCAGGTGTCTTCAATATTGAACCTTTTTCACAATATTTTGTCAAATTTTTTGAGATACTAAATTTGGGATTGTCGTCCTTAGTTGTCAGTGTATAATCATCAAAATTAAAAAGAAATAAACATTTGAAATATATCAGGATATCAGTCTGTGTGTGATGAATGAATATAATATACAAGTTTCACTTTTTGAATGGAATTGGTGAAATAAATCAACTTTTTGATGATATTCTAATTATATGACCAGCACCTGTATGTTCTAGGTGGTTGCTAGGGCTTTGCTACAGTAGGTGGTTGCTAGGGGGTTCTGACTGGTTGTTACGGCTTAGATAGAATGTTGTAAGGACGTACAAGGTGGTTGCTAGGGTATTCTGACTGGTTGCTATGGCTTTGATAGAAGGTTACAAATATGTTCTAGGTAGTTGCTAGGGCCTTGCTACAATAGGCGGTTGCTGGGGTGTTCTGACTGGTTGCTACGGCTTTGTTAGAATGTCATAAGGGCGAACTATGTGGTTTCTAGGGTGTTCTGACTGGTTGCTATGGCTTTGTTTGAATCTTGCAATGGTGTTCTAGGTGGTTGCTAGGGGCTTGCTACAGTTATTGGTTGCTAGGCTGTTCTGACTTGTTGCTAAGTCTTTGTTAGATTGTTGCAACTGTGTTCTAGGTTGTTTGTTTGCTGTTGTGTTTTGTTTGTTTGGTATTTGTTAGGTTTTTTGAGTGGTTTTTTTTGTTTTAATTTGTTCAGTGAAGTCAGATGTGATGTTAAATGCATCAGCTCAGCAATCAATAATGAATCACTCTATTAAGGCAGAAACACAAACACATTCTTTGAGCCTTTAGCAGAATCGTCTGGCATAAGTTTAGTGAGATGCTGGCCGTGTTTCTCTTGTTCATGTCATCTGTAATATCTGACAATAGTTTTAACAGCACAGAGAAGGCGGCAGCGGCTGAAAAGCATCAGAGTGAAGATCAGTTGTTCTCAAACAGCTTCATGTTCAAGCATTTTAACAAGACTTTAATATGTGCTAACGACATGAAGAGGACTGTGAACAGGACTAGATGAACGGATGAATGACTGAAACAAACGAGTGAATGAATGAATGAATGATTGATTATTTAATTAATTTGATTGATCTATCGATCTATCTATCTATCTATCTATCTGTCTGTCTGTCTGTCTGTCAATTAATCAATTATGTATTTATTTATTTATTTAATGCACTGTTGTTCAAAAGTTTTGGGTTGGAGAAAAAAAAAATCATCAAGGACATGTTAATTTGATCAAAAGTGCCAGTAAAGACATTTATAACGTTTCAAAAGATTTCTATTTCAAATAAATGCTGTTTTTTAGAACTTTCTATTCATCTGTGAATCCTGAAAATTAAAATGTATCACAGTTTCCACAAAAATATTGTGCAGATCACCTGTTTTCAACATTGATAATAATCAGAATATGTTTCTTGAGCACAAATGCATCATATTAGAATGATTTCTGAAGATCATGTGACACTGAAGACTGGAGTAATGATGCTGAAAATTCAGCTGCGCATCAGAATATAAGATATATACACTGCTCAAAAAAATTAAAGGAACACTTTTTAATCAGAGTATACTGTAGCATCAAGTAAATTTTCTGGATATTGAATCTGGTCCAGTTATGTAAGCAGAGGGGGTTGTTAATTTCATTTCAGCTGCTTTGGTGTTTAATAAAATTAACAAACAGGCGCACTAGATGGGCAACCATTAGAAAACCCCCAAAACAGGAATGGTTTTACAGGGGGAGGCCACTGACATTTTTTTCCCTACTCATCTTTTCTGATTGTTTTTCACTAGTTTTGTATTTGGCTAAGGTCACTGCTGGTAGCATGAGGCGATACCTGGACCCTACAAAGTTGCACAGGCAGTCCAACTCCTCCAGGATGGTGCATCAATATGCGGTAGCCATTGCCAGAAGGTCTGCTGTGTCTCCCAGCACCAGTCTCAAGAGCTGGTATGAGATTCCAGGAGACATGGGCAGTTTACTCTAGGAGAGCTGGACAGGGCAGTAGAAGGTCCTTAACCCATCAGCAGTGACCTGTATCTGCTCCTTTTGTGTGCAAGGAGGGACACAGGATGAGCACTGCCAGAGCCCTACAAAATGACCTCCAGCAGGCCCTGGTGTGAATGCCTCTGAGAAAAACATTAGAAACAGATTTCATAAGGGTTGCCTGAGGGCCCGACGTCCTCTAGTGGGCTCTGTGCTCACTGCCTGGCACTGTGTAGCTTGATTGGCATTTGCCATTGAACACCAGAATTGGCAGGTCCGCCTCTGGCGCTCTGTGCTTTTCACAGATCAGAGCAGGTTCATCACCCTGAGCACGTGTGACAGATGTTAAAAGGGTCTGGAAAAGCAGGTGGAGAATGTTTATGCTGGCCTGTAACATTGTTCAGCATGACCGGTTTGGTGGTGGTCAGTGATGGTCTGGGAAGGCATATCCATGGAGGAACACAGAGACCTCTACAGGCTAACAATGTCACACTTCTGCCATTAGGTATCGAGATGGAGTCCTTGGACCCGTTGTTCAGACCCTACACTGGTTTGACCCATTGGGTCCTTGTTCCTCCTGGTGCATGACAATGCCCGGCCTCATGTGGCGAGAGTATGCAGTCAGTTCCAGGAGGATGAAGGAATTGATACCATTGAATGTCCCCTAAGCTCGCCTGACCTAAATCCAATAGAACACCTCTGGGACATTATGTTTCGGTCCATCTGACGTTGCCAGGTTGCACCTCAGACTGTCCAGGAGCTCAGTGATGCCCTGGTCCAGATCTGGGAGGGAATACCCAAGGACACCATCCTTCGTCTCATTAGGAGTGTGCCCTGATGTTGTCAGGCATGCATACAGTACAAGCACGTGGGGGCCATACAAACTACTGAGTACCATTTTGAGTTGCTGCTTCAGCTTAATGAACTAGCCTGCTGCATCCTTTTTCACTTTAATTTTGAGTGTCTTTGAATTCAGCCCTCTGTAAGTTGATAATTTTCATTTCCATTAAAAAATGTGGCATCTTTTATTCCTAACAAATTACAAATTATATATATATATATATATATATATATATATATATATAACATTTATTCAAATAATGTTTCACAATATTTTTGATCAAATAAATGCAGCATTGGTGTGAGGCTTTTAAAAATGACACTTAAAAATAAATAAAAAAAGACCCCAAACTACTGAATGATGTCTAATATAATATACAAACCTGATTCCAAAAAAGTTGGGACACTGTACAAATTGTGAATAAAAACAGAATGCAATGATGTGGAAGTTTCAAATTTCAATATTTTATTCAGAATACGAAACATAGAGTGACATATCAAATATTTATACGAGGACAATGTATCTTTTAAGGGAAAAAATAGTTGATTTTAAATTTCATGGCATCAACATCTCAAAAAAGTTGGGACAAGGCCATGTTTACCGCTGTGTGGCATCCCCTCTTCTTTTATAACAGTCTGCATTGTAATGTTGGAGAATGCAAGGTCTTCCCTGAAAGAGACAATGTCTGGATGGGAGCATATGTTGTTCTAGAACGTTTGGATATACCTTTTCAGCATTGATGGTGCCTTTCCAGATGTGTGTAAGCTGCCCATGCCACACGCACTCATGCAACCCCCACACCATCAGAGATGCAGGCTTCTGAACTGAGCGCTGATAAACAACTTGGTTTCTCCTTGTCCTCTTTAGTCCGGAATGACATGGCGTCCCAGTTTTCCAAAAAGAACTTAAAATTTTTGATTCGTCTGTGACCACAGAACAGTTTTCCACTTTGCCACAGTCCATTTTAAATGAGCCTTGGCCCAGAGAAAACGCCTGCGCTTCTGGATCATGTTTAGATATGGCTTCTTTTTTGGCCTATAGAGTTTTAACCAGCAACGGCGAATGGCACGGTGGATTGTGTTCACCCACAATGTTTTCTGGAAGTATTCCTGAGCCCATGTTTGTGATTTTTCCATTAACAGTAGCATTTCCTGTATGTGATGCAGTGCCGTCTAAGGGCCCGAAGATCACAGGCATCCAGTATGGTTTTTCCCGGCCTTGACCCTTACGCACAGAGATTGTTCGAGATTTCTCTGAATCTTTGGATGATATTATGCACTGTAGATGATGATAACTTCAACTCTTTGCAATTTTCTCTGAGAAACTCCTTTCTGATATTGCTCCACTATTTTTCACCGCAGCATTGGGGAGATTGTTGATCCTCTGCCCATCTTGACTTCTGAGAGACTGCGTGCTACTCTGAGAGGCTCTTTTTATACCCAATCATGTTGCCAATTGACCTAATAAGTTGCAAATTGGTCCTCCAGCTGCTTATGTGTACATTTAACTTTTCCGGGCCTCTTATTGCTACCTGTCCCAACTTTTTTTGGAATGTGTAGCTCTCATGAAATCCAAAATGAGCCATAATTTGGCATGACATTTCAAAATGTCTCACTTTCAACACTTTTTTGATATGTTATCTGTATTCTATTGTGAATAAAATAAGTTTTATGAGATTTGTAAATTATTCCATTCCTATGTTTTATTCACTATTTGTACAGTGTCACAACTTTTTTGGAATCGGGTTTTGTATATATAAATAAATATATATATATATATATAATATATATATATATATATATATATATATATAGATATATATATTACACACATAATATATATTATATATATATATATATATATATATATATATAATTGAATTACGGTAGTTTGAATTACTGTAGTTCTAGCTACAAGTTAATGTAAAATAGTAAAGTTAGATCAAATCTCTCTACTTCTCTTCGCCCCCTCTGAATGTTTTTTGATTTTGAATTTTAGATTTGTGAGGTGTGATATGAGCTTTAGTTCAACAGCACATAAATCTACTGTTAGATAAAAGGTGGTTCCTTCAGTTTCTCACTTTTCACACACATGCGCTTTTTGGCGAGCAGAAGCGTCTCAGATCACTCTGTTCCATATGAGAAAATGTCAAGGATATTTCCAGCAAAGACAGAGTAATTTCTCAGACTAACTGACTCTGGCAGGTATTTGAATGAGAAGAACAACGGTCTCTTCTGAGGTCAGTCGCTCGCACCTCTCTGAATGTTAATGCTGCAAGCCTGTAATCAAACAAGTGGGATCTAGATGTATTCTGTTATCAAATGTTTTTAACTGCTGTGTGTTTCCGCTCAGGGCCTCGAGACTCAAATTCTGTTATCATGGTGACGATCGTGTTTTTCACCTGACCGCTGAGGTGTATTCGCCATGCAACGCATTGATTTTGTCCAGTTTAATTCCTCTGGAATGAGTTTCAACAGGTTCTGCAGAAAACAGGTGATGTGGAGGAGTATTTTCCTCCCAGACAGTTACAGTCCCAAAATAGGAGCGCCGGACATGCATTCAGACGCTCTCGCTCGCTCTTGTTTGTGTCAGTGAGAGGAAAGTTAGAGGTTAGGTTTGAAAACAGCAAGGTCTAGCTCTCTGCTTCACACACACACACACACACACACACACTCTCTCTCTCTCTCTCTCTGCAGCTGTCAGGAGTGAAAGTCCACACCAGAGAACCTGACAGCTGAATGTGGAAGCGGAACTATTTGTTACTGTTCAAGCACTTCATGAAGCATGATGTAAAGCATCTGACGAATGTGAAATATAAATGTTATTGCAAAGAAATATACACGCTACCAGTCAAACGTTTAAAATAAGTTTCTTCTGCTCAGGAAGGCTACTTTAATTTGATAAAAATACTGTAAAATAATATAAATGTATACACATTATTCAAGTTTAAAATAGCTGTTTTCTGTGCAAATATATATTAAAATGTAATTTATTTCTGTGATGCGCAGCTGAATTTTAACTCCAGTCTTCAGTGTCACATGATCTTTAGAAATCATTCTGATATGCTGATTTGCTGCTCAAGAAACATTTCTGATTATTATCAATGTTGAAAACAGTTGAGCTGAAACATCTCTGTTACATTGTAATAATGTTCCTAATTTTTACTGTATTTTTGATCAAATGCAGAAGAGACTTTATATTACGCGTCATCAAGTCCTCATATTTTAATGTTTGTTTTGTATCATACCATGCAAATGAATGTCTAAAGATGTGACTCACGCAGTTTTGAGCCTCCCTGGTGCAGTGACAGATGATCGGCGTCTGACAGGATTCATCCTCGTGGACTCTAACACATAATCAATGACCAAGTGCTGATTGCTTCTGTTCAGGAATCACGGGGAGAAGCCGCACTGCATGATGCATTAAACCTCACAGATACCTTCACAAGAGAGAAAAACAGGAAGAAATTAAAGGAACAGCTCAGCAAAAAAATTATAAAAATAAAAAAAAATTTCATTATTCCTTCATGTCTTTTCATTCAACAAACAGTCCATGATTATCAAGCTCCAAAAAAGAACAAAAAAATACCATTAATGCAAGAATAGAACAGTCTATACATGGTTTTGGACAAGATGAGCATGAGTAAACAATAACAGAGTTTTAATTTATGAGTGAATTATTCCTTGAAGTCAAGGTTTTTCATATTTTAGATGCCACGGACACCCAAATATAATCATCATCATGTGAGGGACCCCATCCTGATATTTAAAAGGCAATTTTATAAATAAACTTCTATAAATATTTATAAATATTTTCATCTATAAACATCAAATTTCAGTGAAAAATTAATATTTTAAATACGCATAAAATATTACTTGTAAAATATTTAGTTGCTATTACATTATATCCTTTGCATTTCTTCTCACTACAATGTCGTCAAATTGTATTTATTGATGTATTTATTTAAATAAAATTTTATTTTGTTTTATTAATTTAGACTTATTTTAGTAATTTATTTTTAATCAACTTGTTTATTTATTCAATTATCAATGTATTTAGTTATTTTATTAATTTGTTTATTTTAGTAATTTATCAATTTTAATCTTATTTATTTATTCATTTTTACATTTATTTTATTCATTATTATTTATTTAAATTTTTGTTTTATTTCTTTTTAAATTTATATTTATTTTAGTAATTTTAAATCAAATGTTTTTGATTATTTATTCAATTATCAAGTTATTGTATTCCTTTTTATTTTAGTAATTAATTTAATCAAACATTTTTATTTATTCAGTTATCAATGTACTAATACTTTAAATTAAAATGTATTTATTTAATTTATATTTATTTTGTTAATCATTATTATTATAAATATTTATTTACTTAAATCAAATGTATTTATTTTGAATGTACTTTTATTTTAATTAATTCATTTTGAGGACAGACACACATGTAGTGTGAATCTTCTCATAATGTGTTTCCAGCATCCACACGATGCTGCGTCATTTTCTCTCAAGGTCCAAATAATTTGTTCGGCTCTTCACAGAAAACAAATTAAATTGCTTTTGCCAGAGTCCACAGAAAATGTTCATACATATTTCATCAGGGACGCCCTAATCATGACCGGAATGAGAAACACTGCATCTGGCAAAACAAGAACAGCAGCAAGATTCCTCATGCTAAACACTGATGCCTTTAACTCATCCGAACTGTCAGAGATTCACTTTCCAAGGTCGCTATCAACTGATGCATTTGTCCTGCAAATTAACAACTTTGACTCTCCAAAGGAAAGATTCACTAAACACTGAAATGGTCAACATTTGTATTAAAAATCACCTTAATGCAGCAAAATATTTTGAATCAAACAGTGTTTTGAGCGAATCGGATCAACGAATCACTCCTGAATCAATCAGTTGTTTCCGAATGAATATGTTGAATGAATGACCGAATGACTCACTAATAAAGACACTGGCTGAATTCAGAACAGCATATTACCATATTAATCTTACTTTTTTTTTTGCCTAATTGTAGTATGCTGTGTTATCATGCTTTTCTGAATTTAAACAAATCACTTCTTTCGTTCCTGAATGAATCTGTGTTTCTGAGCAAATCTGTTGAATGAATGATTCAATTACTTAAATGGATAGTTCTGTCATCTTTTACTCCCACTTGAGTCGTTTCAAACCTCTATGAGTCACGTTCTATTGTGGAACTTAAAATACGGTATTTTGAAGACTGTTGGTAACCACTCTGTTTGACTTTCATTATATGAACAAAAATACTGAGATGTTTCTCAAAAAAAAAAATCTTCTTTTATGTTCACTAGTTTATTTTATGTTATGTTATGTTATGTTATGCCATTGTGTAGTCTAAATTTGTGATAAATATTATGTTGAATCAAATCAAATATTTCTTTCTGAAGCTACTTTTTGTAATGTCTGCTTGATTTTTCATTTGACACAATAACGGCTTTTCACAGCCAAATTTAATTTGCGATTATTATAATTAATCTCCACATTATGTAATTTATTAGATAATAAATGTTAATCAATTTACAGCCCTTTACAGGAATATATTTTAAAATGCATATACTGTATATATTAGTGCTGTCAAACGATTAATCACGATTAATCACATCCAAAATAAACGTTTTTGTTTACATAATATGTATATGTTCTGTGTATATTTATTATGTATATATAAGTGCACACATATACAGCATATATTTGAAAAATATTTACATGTATATACATATATCTATATTGTGTGTGTGTGTGTGTATATATATATATATATATATATGTCTACATTTATATTCATATAATTTATATTATAAATAAAGATATTAAATATATAAACAACCTATTTTTCTGAAATATATACATACATGTGTGTGTACACATACATACATATATTATGTAAACAAAAACATATATATATATATATATATATATATATATATATACACACACTATATACTATTATAAATAGATTCCTTACTGAATGTTATTCAAATGTTTTTTTCATCAAATGTGACATATGTGAACGTATGGAATAAAACATATGGAGGGCAAAATACCGTTTTAAATTATTTAAAAATATATATTTAGATTTTTTTTTTTTGAATACATTTTCAAAAACATACAAAAAATGGTCAAAAAATATATTGTCAGAAAATATATTTGCATAAATATATTTTGAAACCTATGTAAGCAAATATATTTTTGGCCATATTTGAGATATTTTTATATATTAAAAATGTATCCGATTTATTTCTTTGGAACACTATTGTACATTCAATAATAACCGGCAGTAATGAGCCGCGTGTGTCTCCATGACCCTCACAGGAGCTGCAGCTGCTGTAAATTGGCCAGAAGGGAAACGGTCACTATTTTAAAACCTGCAGAGTTCAGTGTCCCACATTAAAAGTCTTGCTTTGCTGCATTTTGAAGCTTACATAAGGCTCGACAAAAACAGAAACCTTCTCTGCATTTGCGTTTTCCAAGAAAAGTGCACAAGTCTGTCCCTGAATCAGACAGAAACTGATGCACGGATCTTTATCATGATGAGAACATCACAGAACCGCATCTGTTCATTTGACAGTGTTTGAATTCTGCTGTCTGATTTGGGTTAGAACAGAAAACGCTGATGTTTTGTAGCAGGAATGAGTCAGGCCTGTCACGAGGATATCACTGAGTCTCTTTTTAATAATCGAGAAGCAAAGCATCCATGCAAAGTGTAATTCACGAAGTGACTGCTTTGGAAAAACATGAAAAACACGTTTTTCAGTAAAAATATATCTAAACGTTCTGAAAGGCAAATGTGGGTCAGAAAATAAACTTAATTCAAAGGAAAAACAATTTTATACCTGATTGGTAGGTATGTTTCATGTTTTAAGCAAAAACTCACTTAATTTTGATGATTGCTCAAGACTTAATATCCTAATTCATGTATCCTAAGTCAAGTAAATGTATCTTGATTTTAAAAATGTTTAGATATATACACAGGAAACAAGACAAAAATAGCTGAGGAAGAGCTTTTTTTCCATCAAGTAAAACTGAAATAGAGTGAAATAAAAAGATAAACTATAGAAATATGCTCAAATGTAGATCTAAACATTAAGTCTAAATACATTTACTTTCGAAGTAAAATGACTTAAGACATTCAGTCTTGTTTTCTGAAAAAAAAAAAAAAGTCAAAATTAAGGGGGTTTATGCTTAAAATGAGACAAAAAAGGCATTTGGGTAAAAATAAGAGAAAACAAGTTGATTTTTCTGACGCCAATGGCAGATGTTTGTTCTTGTTTTAAGCAAAAACTCACTTAATTTTGATACTTTTTTCAGAAAACAAAGCTTAATTTTAATTCTCCAGTAAATGTAACTTGATTTAGGAATGTTTAGATATTTGTTCTGGAAAAAATGACAAAAATACTGAGGAAGAACTTCATTTTTGCAGTGTTGTTTGTAGCGGCGGGCCACTTGCCGTATGAAAGATATTTGCATGTGAAGTAAACAGAGTTGAGAAGTGAACACACTTACTGTTCTGATGAAAACATGAGCTGCTCAAACACACCGAGACTCGTATCAGCATCAATCATCAGCTGCACATCATCAGCAATATCTTAACCTTCAATATTTACTTGATAGTAAGACAAAGAGCAGCATGTTCATAAAGAGCAAAAGTTAGTCATGTCTCATGTCTCAGCTTCATATATAATCAAACTCATTTGTGTCATCTCACCAAAAAGGATGGATGTTTTGGACAAACCAACTAACAACACAAACCATTCATGAATTCATCAGATCCACTGGTGATACTTACTGACGTATGAGCTCCAATCTTGATGTCACTTCCTGTGGATGATGTCATTCAGGAACTTCAGTTTGAGTTTATTTTTTATTTTTCTCTCTTTTTTTTCACAAAAGACTAATGACAGAATGAAGTAGGATTGAAGACACATGAAAAAAAAAACATTTTAATTGTTTCAAATGTTTTGTTTGAGACATCTGGATTAGAGAATAAAAAATAAAACAAATGAAGAAATGGTTGGCAGTTTTTCATGGTAGATGTTAGTGCAATCATTATTTAAACAAAAAAGAAACCTTGACATATTATAAAATAAAATAACTTTTTATGTCAGCTTGTTGCAACATCCGTTTAACTTTACATGCTAAAAAAACAAAACTAAATAAAAAAGACTAATAAATAAAATAATAAAAGCTAGGCATATTTAAAAAATACATGAAAAATAATAAAAAAATAAAAATTCCAATACTTAAAAATTAAAATGAAAACAGAAAAAAATTACAAACATGACAAAACTAAAAATTTAGATTTAAAATTCACCATTTGTCCACTTTATTATTATTCTGTGATAAAAGGAACTATGATTTAGTTCTCTGAAACCTGTGTTTAATAATTATTTCCATTTATATCAACACAACATAAAAAAATGCATTGAAGTACAACATTCAAAATACTGAAATTCCTTTATATTAATACAGTAAAGCCCATTTTTTACCGTGCAGGACTGAATCACATGCTGAACCCTCCATATACAGTATACTGTACATTCCCCCGGTATGTTTTCATGCTCCAATTACAGCCCTTCAGAGGTGTTTATGTGTCTGTGGTCCATGAGTGACCACAGATGGTTGCGGTGCCACAGACCGAGCGATCGCAGTCACTGCTCAAGCTGCAGCTCCACCATCTGTCTCTCAGATGAGCTCCAGAGTCTCTACACACAGCATCTGATGGAGAGCAACACTTACCTGCACAAACACTTTCACCTGCTTTCTCCGCTCGTGTCCGTGCAATGCATTTCATCTTCTTAGACTTGAACTATCGTTGAATTTCTGAACTCTGTTTTAGCTTTATTTCACTGCATCTGTTTAATTCATTAATTCATTCTCAAGCTTACATTGTCACTGATCCAGCATTAAGACGTTTTTAACTAAAATACCATAGAGTTCATAATCCATAATAACACTTCCTCCAGTGAAAAAGTGCATCTGCTGTTGTCTCTCACATCAGAATCCAGACACATATTTGTTTAGAGCTGTTTAAACACTGCTTGATCTGTGCAGATTTCTCTCCTGATTCACACCAGAACACTTTTTCACTGGAGGAAGTGTTATTATAGATTATAGACTCTATGTATTTAAGTTAAAACCTCTTAATGCTGGATTTGTTTCAGCTTTTGTCTTCTCCAGATGTTAACTGATGGACTGGAGTGCTGTGGATTATTGTGATGTTTTTATCAGCTGTTTGGACTCTCATTCTGACGGCACCCATTCACTGCAGAGCATCCATTGCTGAGACACTGATGCAGTGCTACATTTCTACAAATCTGATGAAGAAACAAACTCATCCTAATCTTGGATGAACTGAGGGTGAGCACATTTACAACTATTCCTTTAACATACATATTAAACATTATGAAATATAAAAACAAGTGAGTGAGCGAATGAGTAAAATCTAAGTTTATTTAATTTTAGAAAAAGCAGCAAAAAGTCTCTTACATATATAGTATCCATCAACAAGCCTTTCAATGAGGCCAAACCAAATCCAGTCATATTCAGTGTAAAGTTTGAGGAAAGATTTAAAGAAGCAACATGATTCAGAGCGAGACTGAAACATGTTCATGTCCATCAGTACCCTGTTATACAGACGATTGAATAATATACTTATTGACCGATGATAATTCATTATTACTGCGTTGTGGATCCATGGTGAAGCTTCTGTTTCAGGAAAATAAAAACAATGTCTGTATACATTATTTAATGCTTAAAAAAACAGACCACAAGTGAGCAAAAATGGACAATGAAAACATAAATCTTCAAAAATCTTTATCAACATTTATAAATCATTATGCAAATGGTGCATACTGAGTTGTAGTTAGAGAAACACTATTATATAGAAATTAGAAACAGTATGCAAACTTCCTGTTTACAGATTACAATCACAGGAAGTTGAAATTTCAGCTCATCTCATATTTCTGGAAAACAACAAAATCACTTTAAAGTCGATGTGTGTCATTAATAGGTGGCCTGACGTGTCAACATCTGCCTCAGCCAATGACATGAGTTTGGGGGCGGGACTATCTGTGTGACTGACCAATGGCAGACGGGAGAGCGTGTTCAGGAAAGCAGTTCTTTTGCCGTTCCATTTGATGAGGTTTAAAGAGTAAGGAAACTATATTTGCATCTAAATTTTTAAGGTTTTTATAAAATTTGTTGCATTTTATGGAATAACTGTCACATAAATGATGTTTTGAAACATGGAGGGGTGAAGATGGCAAGCGTACATTCAGAACTGTACACGAGCAAAAGAAAAAGTCCCTAAAAGACAGTTTCATTGAAAGCAATTCTACAAGCTGCAGATGTTCTTTTTACAATTTATTCTATATGCTATATACACTAAAATAACACTATTCAGGCTGAGAAAGATTACTGTCAGATAAAGGCCGTCGCCACACAGATACGAGCTCTAAAAGGTGCTGCAAGCAATAATTTTAACACAGTAATGCAAATAAAATCTCACTACAACCTGGCAGATATCAGTGAAACACATGCTGTGAGAAATCTCAGAACTAGACTGCAACAAAAAAAAAAAAAAAAATCAGAAACCCTCTCCACCTGTCAATCATATCTTTAGAGGGCGGGGTTTAAAGATTTAACGATTTTGCAGCACCTTTATGATCTGACAGCAGATCCTCTCAGATGGCACAAGAGTTCCTCATTGCAACCTGATCTCGTGTTTAAAATGTAAGAAGTGACACTTCTGTGGCACAAGTTCTTTCTTGAATTCTTGAAAAAACACAGATACTAAATATGTTCAGAAATCCTTTTAAATCAGCCACAGTGATCAATACTTCTGCTGGTCATGGCTGCGGAATAGACACAATGAACTCCCATAAAGCACTGTTGTACATGACGCATATGGCTCACTCTAGATAGATAGATAGATAGACACCCTTGCAACAGTCTAGCAACCACCTAGAACACCCAAGCAATTGCCTAGCAAAACCCTAGCGACGCCCTAGCAATTGCATAGCAACACTCTATCAACCACATAAAACACCCTAGTCACTGCCTAGAAGAACCTTAGCAATGCAAAGCAGCAATTAAAGGGTCAATTTGTGATGACACTCGACTGCCTAGCATGAATTTAGAAAATGGAGTGTCTGCTCAAAACTGAATCCCAGAATACCATAGCAACACCCTAGCAACAAAACATAGCTGAAATCAGCAATTAAAGGGTCATTTAAGTGATGTTAATTTCGACTGCCTTACAACACTCACCTAGAATACGCTAACAACTGCACAGCAACAACCTAAAACATCCTAGCGACTGCCTAGCAATGCCCTATGCGTGCAACTGCAGCTGCATAGCAACACTCTATCAATCACCTAAAACACCATAACTATTGCCTAAAAAAACCCTATGCTCTAGCAACACTCTAGCGACCACCCTGAATACCCCAGCAACGCCCGAGTATCTGCATAACAACACTCTAACAACCACATAGAAACACCCTAGCAACTGCCTAGCAACTCTCTACTGACCACCCAGAATACCCTATCAATTGTTTTAATTGTCTATCTATCTATCTATCTATCTATCTATCTATCTATCTATCTGAAAGACTGCATGGCCTTCATGCCTTGAAATTTCAAGTTTTTAAACTTCAAGCTATTAAATCCACTTCAAACACCCGACGTAATTATGACTATCAAGTAACAGCAAAAATCCCCCCCCCCCCAATCTTTGTTTACCATGTATTTGCAGGTATTTGTGCTCCAATGCAAGTGTTTAGTGATAAATCAACTCACATGTTAACCAGGAAATCAGGATGCAAATAATATTTCTTCATTTACTATACGTAATCATATTATTTTGAAAGCTTAAATCGCTGTACCATGAATGAGAAATATGATTACATTCACTGATCACATTATACAGGTTAATAAGTGTAACGTTACTTATTTCATAAAAGAGTCCGTAACAAAATAACACCCCCAGTATTTGTGTTCAAGCACCCGGCTGCGCATCTAAATAGTCTGCCGACTTACGACGAGTTATACTCGCGTCGTGGAGTGTCCGTGCGGGAGGCCCGTGCTGCTCGGAGTGCTGTTCCCGAACGCGTTGAACGGGTTGTGATACGACGGCTGCATGCCAGCAAAAGAGCTGGGAATCATAGTGATGGCGTTCGGCGTCATCAGTGGCACGTCGTTGGGCGAGCGGCGCAACGTGAGCGCGTAATCCGGAGGACAGGTCAGCTGAATCATGTCGTGGCCTTGCAGAGAATCGCAGTCGTGATCATGATCAAGCTGCTTCATCCGCAGGGACAGCTCTTCGCTCGGCACACGGGGAATGTCGTTAGCGAGATTTCTTGGTGGACTGTGCCTGCGACTCGACTCCAGCCGGTGTTTGTCCTTCTTGTAGTAGAGCGCCGCAAATGCCAGGATGTTTAAGAAGAGCAGAGACGCCCCGACGGCGATCGTCACGCTCAGTTCGGTTGAATAATCTCGCGCTTCGATGATAACCGTCCCGTCGGCATGCTCGGATGTCTTCTGCTGATCCGACATCTGTTTGGTGTTGGCAGGAGGAGCAGGTGGATGGCGGGTGGTCGAAGACCAGAGTTTGTTGGACAGGCGTTTGGTGTAGGAGAATGGCGTCGTGTCTTGTGGTGGTATTTTGGTCGTTGATGAAACGTACTGGAAGAGTTCGTTGATGTTGTGTAGGTGCGGCACTAACTCCAACCAGAAGGCGATCTTGGTGGCTCTGTAGTGGTCACGGACGCGAGGCTTCAGGCCGATGTGCAGGTACAGCTGGTCTTTAGGGTTGTACTTAGACCAGGCCACCTCCTCAAAGCGGTTCGGTTTAGTGTGGATGAACTTTGTGTCTTGAGGAACCGGCTGATTCGGGTCTCTGTGAAGTAAAACAAAATGCGTTAAATTAGTACCATCTTTACAATTGTTGCTTTTGCTTTTTTTTTTTCATTCATTCATTCTTGGAAAATATTGAAATGACGATCTGATCAGATTCAGCGATTAAAGTTCAGTTAGTGAGGTTAAGATTGACTGCTTAGCAAAGCACTTGCAACTGCATAGCAACGCTCCAGAATACCCTAGCAACACTGTAGCAACAAAATAGCTGAAAGCAGCAATTAAAGGGTCAGTTAGTGATGTTACATTTGACTGCCTTGTATTGCCCTAGCAACTACATAACAGCACTCTAGCAACCATACAGAATAGCCAAACAACTGCCTAACAACACTCTAGAGCTTATAGATGGCATCACTGAATCAACAATGAACCGACATTAACTGATAAACTGACTGTTTTCTATTGTCCTCTTGCATTAACAGCCCACGCTTTTCCTGTTTAACACTGTAAAGCTGCTTTTACACAATCTGTATAAAGTGCTATATAAATAAAGGTGACTTGACTATCGCAACAAAAATATCCTAAAATCAGCAATTAAAGGGTAAATTAGTGATTTTAGTGAAATTAGACGTTTAATTGTCCAGCAAAGCCCTAGCAACTACATACCAACACTCTAGCGACCATCCAGAATAACCTAGCAAATGCCTTACAACACCCTGGCAACAAAATAGCTGTAATCAGAAATTAAAAGGTTAAATATTGATGTTACTTTTGACTGCCTAGCAATGCCCAAGCAACCACCCAGGATACCCTAGCATCTGCCTAGCAACATCCTAGCAACCAAAATAACCGAAAGTAGCAATTAAAGCTTCAAATAGTGATGTTACTTTTGACTGCCTAGCAACTGCAAAGCAACACTTTAACAACCACCCAGAATACCTTAGCTACTGCCTAGCAACACCCTAGCAATGAAAATAGCTGAAAGCAGCAACTGAAGGGACAATTAGTGATGTTACATTTGACTGCCTAGCAACACCCTAGCAACCACCCAGAATACCCTAGCAACTAGACAGAATACCCAGAATACCTTAGCAACTGCCTAGCAACACCTAGCAATAAAAACAGCTGAAAGCAGCAATTAAAGGGTCAATTAGTTATTTTACTTTCGACTGCCTAGCAACACTCTAGCAACCACCCAGAATACCCTAGCAGCTGCCTAGCAACAAAAATGGCTGAAATCAGCAATTAAAGGGTCAATTAGTGATTAGTTCAATCTATCTAACTGTATTATTAATTTATAAACTAATATATTAATTTATCAATTTAAACACTTTTAAATCAATTTAAACAAGATAAAATCATCCTGCAGCCCTTTATGCATATTGCCAGACAAACGCTACAGGTGCTTAAGTATTTTCTGTGCTAATTAGCTTTATTAGTATGTAAGCCTCTGCATCTTACTCACCCAGTTTTGGCAAAGTTCGTCCAGTACGTCATGACCACGGCGCTCAACATTATGTCATTCTTGGAGAAGTTGCAGTTGAACAGATCTGTGGGGCCAATCATGGGAATGCCGAAAACGTACGGAAGCTCGTCTCCGTGTGCCGAATCGGCCCAGGCGGGCTTCATATCGCTCTGGCAGTGGTGATAAAAGGCATAAAAGTACGTGGGCGATCCGTACTGCGCGTGCAGATCCGCTGTAGCCACGGCCGGCGCCACCCACTGGTGATCCGTGAAAAGTGCGACCAGCGTTTTCCGCCGCATCTCCGGGTTTTCCCTGTCCGCCCAGTCCGTGTACATGAACTTTATGGTTTCCCGCAGGGTGTCCTTTCCTTCCGGGTAGCCGTACAAGTGGTCGACGAATTCTGAAATGGCGAACTCGAAGTCGTTGCTCGTTATTCTGTCCTCGCTGTCTAAGATCCCATCCACGAACTTGTACCCTTCGCCCTGATTGACTCCAAGCATTATATCATAGTTCAGGAACTCTCCCTGCTCCATGAGGATCTGTGGGTCGTCCGGAATGACGTCTCCGTCGATCACGGGTCCGAAGGCGATGTGGTATTTGGCGGGGGTGATGTTCTGCTCGATCAGCTCTTTGTAGTTTTTGTTTTGGAGGCACTCGATCAGCTCGACCGTGTCGTCTTCATTGCAGCCCACCTTCTCGGCCAGCATGCGCGTGTATTTGGCCGGCTGGTAGTTGACAGCCCAGCTGGAGAGAGCCGTCCCGCTCTGGATGATCGCTTTCTGAAACAGATCTGGGACACAACACTCGCTGTCAGAGTAATACAACATTTAAACATTTAAATATCATGATTATTTATTAGGACTGAAAAAACCTATATTGAAAAAAAATTACAATTGCAATTTAAAAAAAGTCCAGGTTTGCAGTGCTATTATTATATATGTCAATTATATAAATAATTATTATATTAATAATTGTGTGATTAAATATCAATATGCCTACAATATCTATCTATCTATCTATCTATCTATCTATCTATCTATCTATCTTATTAATAAATTATATAAAAATAAAAAACAATAAATATTACTTGTAATATTTCACTGTAAATTCAAGTATTTTTGACAAAAAATGTTTGCAATTTGAAAATTATTATTATTATTTAATTAATTAATTATACTACTACTACTACTACTACTACTACTACTACTACTACTAACAAAATTATTATTATTATTATTATTATTATTATTATTTATTTGTATGTATGTATTTAAAAATAATACAATAAAATACAAAATAATAAAATAAAATAATAAAAAAAGAAAGTACTATTACAATATTTCCCTGTAAAATTAAGTATTTAACAAAAATATATAATAATTATACTGTTATTTTACGTACATGCATACATACTGTAAAACGTACTGTACATGCATACAACTGTAAAATTACAATACTAAATGACAATATTTATGGATGCCTTAATCTCTTAATTTTTAAATGTTAAACCATCAAACTTTTATTTTGATGGAAGAACAGGGAGGGTTCATCTTGTACTATTCTAAACAATATCTGAAACTTTGTATTGCTAGCACTTCTCGTGTTTATTGCTTTCTTAAGATGAATGGCTTGTTGTATTTTTCATTTGTAAGGTGCTTTGGATTAAAAAATGAAATGAAAAACCACAGGGAGCCATTAAAGCTCCTCATTACAAGTTTGGGAAGATGGTTTACATGTTATAAACGATCAAAGTTCTGACAAGTCTGTGTGGAACAGCATTTACTGTGAATGTACTATGCAAATCATAAAGCGTGATTTCAGTATTCTGATAAATCCTGCAGCCCTATATATTCATACACTTCAGCTTAAGATCTCCAGTGACCTTCAGAGTAGTGTGAGAGGGTCAGCAGACTGACGCAGGAGGCTCCTGCTCCGGAGCCGAAGATGGTCACTCGCTCCGGATCGCCGCCGAAAGCCTGAATGTTCTCCTTCACCCAGCGCAGAGCCTGGATCTGATCCAGCAGACCGTAGTTCCCTTTGGCTGCTTGATCGCCAGTGCTGAGGAAACCTGAAACACAGAGACAGCTGAGAGATCAGCAAACGCTGCAGTGAACACATGTTTGGCGATCACTGGATTTTAGGCTGTTGGACACATACACACATCCATAAGAGATTGATCTGGGATGATGCATATTTCGCTACTGATTTAGAATCACTGAAATAACTAAAACAAACAATAAATAAATAAGTGACTAAAATAAAAGAAAACACACACACACACACACACACACATATATATTAGACATATATTAAAAAGACAAAACAATACATTTTTGTAAACTGAAAAAAAGTAATTTTATTTCAGTTATTTGACAAGGCTGCATTTCCTTTTATAGATCATCTAACAAAGTAGTAAACAAACCAAAATATAAATCAATAAAAACTACATTCAAAATTATATAATATATAGATTATGTAATTCATAAATAAATAAATATGCCTAAAATATAAAATTACTAAAACTTTAAAGTAAAATGAAAAAAAAAAAAAAAAAAAAAAAAATATATATATATATATATATATATATATATATATATATATATATATATATATATATATATATATATATATATAACAGTTATATAAAAAGTGGTGGGCATAGATTATTTTTTTTAATCTAGATTAATCTCACTGTAATCTTGGAATTAATCTAGATTAAAATGGCTCATTTGAATTCTGCCGAAGGCATTCAAATTATGTTCAATAAGATGTAGTTGTTAGTACTGATAAAGCTGTGCTGCACTCAAACATAGTAGTTTGACGACGACTCTTCCCCTGCGCTACATTGCTTGGCCCGGCATCTTCCGCATTAGCTAAGGGATGCTTTGCGTTTAGGTGGTACTTGAGATTGGAAGAACTCCTACAGTAAACTAATTAAGCATTGCACAAGTTGCAAACAACCTTACGCCTGTTTCACACATACTCCGTCTGCAGTGCGTATGCGTTGAATTCTTTTTTTTTTTTTTTTTTTTACGCACCCATGTTAACGGATTCACCGCGGTCCGTCAGTGCGTTCCAGGAGCGGTGCGTCTGCAGCAGTACCGAGTCTATTTTTGCTGTGCTGCATGCGCTGAATTAAAATGACAGCGCATTGTTCGCTGTAAAAATTAACATGGATTGACACGGAAATGCAGTAAATTTCACAATAAATGAATACTAATTAAAGGCTTCTGTGTTATACACGCAACACACATGGGGTTTTTGGCTAGGGTTTAAAACAAGAAACAAGAGCACCTTTAGATAAACGAGGCAACATGATATAGGCCTATGCACTTTTATGGAAGCAGAAAAACAAAGTTCATTAAGAACCGTGCGATTGCTTGTAATAAAGATTTAAATGGAAAAGGCACGAGAGTCGACTGTTTCTGTCAGCGGTGCTTTCATTTTAAATATTTGCGATATCCCAACAAGAAAAGTAGCCTAATTGTTGTGTTTAAATGTTTTGCCGCTTGCTTGAGCAGCTTATTATACAAACCTAGAAGTCAAATGCATGAATAATATGTTGTTTATATTTATTAAGTTTACACTAATGTCTAAAGATTGTTACTGTTCTGTGATAAGAGTCACATTTTTTTTTTTTTACATGGTTTGAAATATAGAATAATGAACAAATGTTGTGTTTGTGGACTAAACAGCCGCGGATCAGTAGCGGACTGCAAACGCGTCCTGTGTGAAAGCACACTCCGTACTGCTTCTGCACCACACACACACGGACTGCATTCGCACTGCAGACGGAGTATGTGTGAAACAGGCGTGAGTCTTGTCGAGGTTTTTTTTGGGAAGCTTGGTAATTTCACAGTAGGCATACACACAGGTTTGAAGACTCGTTCTCGCCCCCTACAGTGCAATTAGTCTAGGTATACATCCGCGCTAAAATATCACGGTGAAAGTCATCATAGCTTGCGTAGTATAGACCCAGCTCCCAACCCAACTTTGAGAATAGATTAACGGCGATATTTTTTCTATCGCCCGATAAGAGTCTCACGTTAACGCAGCACGTTAACGCCGATAACGGCCCACCACTAATATATATACTAAATTAAATTAGAATATTTATAAAAAATTATAAAAGCGTATCAATGATATTACAATATGTATTTCATATACAATATGAAACAAACTAAAAACATAAAAAAAATTGTTAACTGAAACAAAATACTAATATATATATATATATATATATATATATATATATATATATATATATATATATATATATATATATATATATATATATATTATTATATATATATATTTCGGTTAAGGCAACATTTCTCATTTTCATTATTCATACTTAACTAAAACCAACACTGAAATAAAAATACATAAAAATACATAAAAACTATTTAGACACATTAAATAATAATAATAATAATAATAATGATAACAAAATTAATTACTTTAAAATGAAAACATTAAATATGAAAAACAAAAATAAATTTAAATATTTATACAAAAAACACAATAACAACAACAACAATGCGTTTAGATTTCCTTCAGCTCCGGTACTTTCACCTGGACAAAAAACAAAAGTGCAGTGGATGCACAAGAGCTTGATTTCTGTATGTTATTTATTGATGGGCTTCATCCATCATGAGGACGCTGCATTATTAATTCCAGCGCCGTGCACAAATAAAAGGCGCTTTGGCTGACCTTCACCTGTGATGCATATATCTCCTGACTCCAGGCCAGCGCGTGATAAAGGTTAATTGAAGTCCTCGTCGGTGATGTAGGACTTTCGACTGGGCAATTTATTCCTGAGCAATAAACACACCAGAGTCCTTCAATGAGCCGTGCAGCCATTACCACAAAGGTTCGGATGCTCTACACCTCGGAAAGTGCCTGAAGCAGCTAAACGAGCTCTTTAACATCTGATGTCTAATGAGATGGATTCTGATGTCATCTGCTTATTCTGTGCCGTGAGGGAAGCAGCATTCATCACGTGCTAAACACGCCTCGTGTTGCTTGTTTTCTATCAGAGACGTTTTAAAGGTGGTTCAGTTCAGTTCAGGTCATGTTTAAATGTTTAGCGTTTTTCACGATACAAATCTTTGCAAAGCAGCTTCACAGGAAAGGAAAGTTTCTACATTAGATTCAGGAGTTTATCAGTGGTGATTATGTCAAGGTAAAGTTAATGACATGTATTCAAACTAACGTCGAACACTATTAACAGCAATGATTATTTGCAGTCAAACTTATAGGAAAAGTTGGTAGTTCAAATTAGAAGAATTATAACATATCATGCATATTCACCATTAATAAATAAATAAATAAATAAAAATAGGAATTTTGTTACTTAAAAATAATGCTAAAAGAAATCAAATTTTAAAAAGCATAAACTTATTTTATTTCATTTTAGCATTTTCTCATTTTCGTTTAGTTTAACTTGAAATACTAAAATAACTAAAACTAAATTAATTACAAGCATTTATTTGTAACAAAATTAAAATATGTAATCAAGTATAATCTACTTCAAAATATTAATAAATATTGACACCTTTGGACTTTTGAAACTATAGTTCTCTCCTTAAATATGAAGAGGTCTAGCAACAAATTAATGATTCTCTATTCGCTCTCCGAAGTCCCGATCTGAATCAAATGATTCCCGATTCGCTCTCAGAAGACCCGATCTGAATCAAATGATTCCCGATTCGCTCTCCGAAGACCCGGTCTGAATCAAATGATTACCGATTCGGTCTCAGAAGACCAGATCTGAATCAAATGATTCCCGATTCGCTCTCAGAAGTCCCGATCTGAATCAAATGATTCCCGATTCGCTCTCAGAAGTCCCGATCTGAATCAAATGATTCCCGATTCGTTTCGCTCTCCGAAGACCCGATCTGAATAACATAATTCCCGATTCGCTCTCAGAAGTCCCGATCTGAATCAAATGATTCCCGATTCGATTCGCTCTCCGAAGACCCGATCTGAATCAAATGATTCCCGATTCGCTCTCAGAAGACCCGATCTGAATCAAATGATTCCCGATTCGCTCTCAGAAGACCCGATCTGAATCAAATGATTCCCGATTCCCTCTCAGAAGACCCGATCTGAATCAAATGATTCCCGATTCGCCCTCCGAAGACCCGATCTGAATCAAATGATTCCCGATTCGCTCTCCGAAGACCCGATCTGAATCAAATGATTCCCGATTCGCTCTCAGAAGTCCCGATCTGAATCAAATGATTCCGATTCGTTTCGCTCTCCGAAGACCCGATCTGAATCAAATGATTCCCGATTCGATTCGCTCTCAGAAGTCCCGATCTGAATCAAATGATTCCCGATTCGCTCTCAGAAGACCCGATCTGAATCAAATGATTCCCGATTCGCGCTCCGAAGTCCCGATCTGATTCAAATGATTCGCAATTCACATTGGTATGTTGTTTTGTGATTTTTGATTAGAGAACCATCATTTCAGATCGGGACTTAGGAGTGCGGATCGCGAATCATTCAATTTGCGAACCAGCTCGAAGTTCAGATTTGAATCAAATGATTCGCGATCCGTTTGGAGCGCTTCGAAACCGTGAAACTTGATAGTTTAACTGATTCAGAGTTTCGAACAGCTCCGTTTCACCCACCATTTTGCTTTTTAAGATCATTACAAGTGATGTCAAGAATTGAAAATGAATGGCTCTTTTGATCTGGTTTTTGCTAGTGAACCGCTTGAACTGAATGATCGGAGTCACGAGTTTGAATCACTCGGAGCGCTTCCAGCGTAAATGACTCAATTGAATCGGTTCGTCTGTTCCTCTCTTCTCGTCTTCAGTCATGTTTACACGACACCCTCACTACTACTGGCTGAATTCACTAGTTTTATGACATTAACTGAAATAAACGAAAAGTATAATGGTAACAAATAAAATAGCCATATTTCCATTCCAAAGATAACATCCGACACTAATCTAGGTAAACGGTTTACTGCTAACTAGTGAATCTCTCCATTAATATGACGAGCTGCAGCTCAAAACACGTTAGATAGAAACATTGTGTATTATGTAGTAATACACAATTTGAGTTTATTTCAGCTTTGATCACAGAAATAAATTAGATTTTAACAGATATTCACATAGAAAACTATTTCACAATTTGTACTGTATCAGCTGATCAAATAAACGCAGCCTTCCTGAGCAGAAGATACTTTTAAACAGTAGTGTTTCATTCAGGATCAGTTCAGTTCTAACGGTACGGTTTTGCTCCGAAGCAGCATTTCAGAGAATATAAAGTAAGAAAGATAAAAAGAAAAGGGATGAAAAACTCTTGTCTCTTACAATGACCTGAGGATGTAATGGACTTTCAGCCTTCAAATGAGCTTCTGATCTTCTGAGTACTTCAGTCCCTTACACCCGTCTTTATGAAAGAAATATTTAGCCTTGAGATTAATGTCAGCTGAAAGGATGAGACGCTGCAGCAGGCTCACGAGACAGAGCTCGATCAAACAGATCCTCCAGACGCTGAGGAGTCTTTGTGTGGCTTTGTCTGGTGTCGTTTCTCCTCGGACCTCCATCCTCGAGTCCATCTGTCCCTGCCCATAAAAACACTCTACATCTGTGGATATCTCTGAAGTACTGGAGCCAGAGAGACGAGACGAGGATTTCCAGGCCATGCAGCCACATCCATCTAACAGTCTAAAACCAATCCAATTTGAGTTTGTGTACACTCCTATTTTTGAAAGAAGTCTCTTGTGCTTATTTGATCAAAAATACAGTAAAAATGTGAAATATTATTATAATTTAAAATAACTGTTTTCTATATGAATCTATGTTAAGATAGAATTAATTTCTATTATCAAAGCTTGTTTTTGAGAGTCATTTTTATTTTCTTCAGTGTCACATGCACTTCAGAAATCATTCTAATATGATGATTTGCTGCTTAAGAAATGTTTCTGATTATTATCAAACGTAATTATTCCACATTATTCCACCGGTGGTGCATTTTCAGACAATATCTGGTAATGCAAGTTAATTGTGTATGTGTTTGAGCTGTGAATGTAATGATGGACTCAATCCAGCTCAAGAGTATAGAGATGCTTTGTTCAAAATATTACAACATTTGGTACAAAAGAGCTGATGATAATGGCCAAAGGTGCATTCAGTCTGAATCTGAAGGCCTCTGCGATGTGTTTGGATCTTCCTTTCTTCTTAAAAGAGAGATGTTGTTGAAAGCAGGCTTTTTCATCTCTAATTCAGTGCCAAGAACCTCAGGATCTTCAAACAAACTGGCTTCAATATCTCGATGAGAAAGAGAGCCGGTGACAGCCTGGCGATTTGCTGAACTGTTCAAGGTCACTGCATTCAAGACTCACTAACAGCAGAAAAATATTCTCAAAAACAGAAATTAAATCTTCTGTGCCAAACATAAAATTAATATAAACTAGATGTGTGGATTTAAAATGAATGAATCATAACTCTGCACACTTGGACTGCAAATTAAAACACTTTGAGTGTGCGAACTGCTTTGTGTTCGTGCTTATAAGTATTCTTTGTGTTTTAATATGCATTAAAATCCTCACCGTGTTCTTCTGTTCAAAGAAACTGAATTATAAAAGCTTTATGTTTTAGTGAACTTGTAATATGAAACTTGTCACAACCTTCATTCTGAAAGTTAATAAAAGATCCTTTAATGAACATCTGAAGGCTTACATTACTGTGAATAAAATAAAAGCTTTCCACAGAAAAAAATACTTACCATATATGGTCATATTAAATGTTTATAAGATTTATTTAAGAAGTGTCTTCTGCTTACCAAGTGTGGATTTATTTGATCAAAAATATTGTAAAAATAGTGAAATATTATTTAAATTTCAAATATCTCTATTCTATGTGAATATCTGTTAAACTGTAATTTATTTCTGCGATGCACAGCTGTATTTTCAGCATCATTACTCCAATCATTCTAATCAAGGTTATTCAAATTAACTAAAACTAAAAACATGAAAAAAAAAAAAAATACTTGAAATAAAATAACCATTAACTAAAATAAAATAAATTATGAATAATATAAAAGATACTATAAACTAAAATAATAAAACACATTTTTATTACTTGAAAAAAAAAACATATAAAACATAATATATCTATAAAACATTTTTTTTTGTTACTAGAAGTAAAATAACCATTAACTAAAATAAAATAAATTATATCTAAAAAAATTAACTAAAACTAAAAACTATGAAATACATTTTTGTTACTTGAAGTAAAATAACTAGACAAAAACTAAAAAATTTAATTAAAAAAACTAATAAAAATTACAAAAATTTTAACTAAAATTAAAAAAAAACAACAACAATTTAAAATATGCATAAAAACTGTAGTATCTCAGTGATATTAAAATAAAATGGATGCTAATATGATGATTTGCTGCTCAAGAAACATTTCTGATTATTATCAATGTTGAAAACAATAATATTTTTGTGGAAACTGTGATACATTTAACGTTGAGTGACTCACCTAACACTCCTAGCCGGTAGTTCACGGTGACGACGATCACGTTGCCGTAGCTGGCGAGGATGCTGCCGTCGATCATGTTCCCCGTTCCCTCCACGTACGAGCCGCCGTGAATATAAACCATGACCGGCTTCAAGCCTGCATCGTCATGCGCATCTGAAACAGAAAGACAAATCACTTTATAATATAACCAACAAACACAGTCTCTTAAGGAAACAGATCAGGCTGAAATAAAAACTGTCATTTGTTTATATGATGGAAAAATGAATGTAAACATTGACGGATGAACTCTTCCGTGTATTCATCTCAGTCTGTGTGCATTTAGAGGAAATGTATTCCAGTT
This sequence comes from Cyprinus carpio, assembly GCF_018340385.1. Taxonomy (NCBI): domain Eukaryota; kingdom Metazoa; phylum Chordata; class Actinopteri; order Cypriniformes; family Cyprinidae; genus Cyprinus; species Cyprinus carpio. Next base: position 30,748,413 of record NC_056580.1, on the reverse strand, counting down.
TTTGTACTGAATCGAGTCGACTGAGGTCATTACTGGGCGTTTCCTCATGAGCTTTTAGCTGCTGGTGTTTTATATCACTTCCATTAAGTCATTATGGTCTCCATTAGGCAGAAGATTTAAACCAGAAAACACTGCTGGAGAAAACTGGGCTTTCTGGATCGCATTAATTTACATCACAAGCATCAGAATTACATCATATCAATATCAGCATCTGCAGCAAATTCATGTTGCTGCTCAGTTTGAGTCTATGAATAAATTTAAGATGTTTTTTCCTCCATATTCTCATTATATCAAACTATATGAGCCATAAAAGCCTGATGCATCAATTATGATACAAAACATTGAACACATATGACACTGATTTTGTCTAAAGCTCAATTAGCTGTTCCATTTTAAATTAAATCGTTAGTTTTGTCAGTAATGATAAACAATACCTGTTTTTAATGTTTAGTTAATTTGGAGCATGCATTATGAAAAAAAAAAAAAAAAAAAAAGTTCATCCATAAGTTAACCCCTATTACGCAAACATCAATACAAATATTGAATAATAATAATAATAATAATAATAATAATAATAATAATAATAATTAACAACATAAATAAATGCATTTTTATTATTTACTTTCTTTCAAAAGTCTGCAACTAGTGTGTGGATTTGTTAATTATCTTACGAAGCCGGTGTTATTTTAATATAATTTAGATACTATTATGTTTTTTTGGTAATATTTTTGATTATATTTTATTTTTTATGTTTTTTGTTTCCACTTTAAATGTAAAGTTTTAGTTTTTTTTTTTTTTTTTGCACATCTGTAATTTTTATATATTTTTTTTAAATGTCAATTTGTTTTTATTTATAAGTTTTAGTTATTTTATTATTTGAAGTCAAACCAAATGGAAATTTAGAATGGACAACTACAGTAAAATAAAATAAAATAAAATAAAATAAAATAAAATAAAATAAAATAAAATAATAAAATAAAAATACTTTTTATTTCATTTATTTATTTATTTATAAATTAGTTTCAGTTAACATTTATTTTGTGTCAAGTAACTTTTTTAAATTTTATTCTAATGTTAGTTAACCATAATAACCCTGGAATGACTTAAAACCTGAGATGGACAAAACTTATGACTAACACTTTACATCTAATGTTTTGTTTGTCATCTCCGTTCATCATGCGTTTCATTATGTTCTGTTCCTCGAGGCGATGATGAATCTACTAGAACATCACAGTTTGGACATCAACTGCTAAATCATAAATCCATCTCCTTAGGGAACAAACAGCATATTCAGTTTCTGTCTATAAGAGAAACAAGAAGCGACACGCGCAAATAAGATCATGACAATCCCATGAATACATGGATATAATGATAAAACAGCTCCGTTCCAACAGCTACTGAGCGGCCTAAGTAGACAGCATGTTAATGCATCACAGACACGCTTCTGTTCCACATATTACAGCATCCTTTGTCAAGAAGTCAATCACATACTGCAAAAAATATTGCAAGGATAAAGCATGAAAACTGTTGAATAAAAATATAAACCATTCAATACCAAGAAATATGTATAAATAAAAATAAAGGTTTTATTACTTTATCCAATATTTGTGCTTGCTATGTAATTACTGTACATTCATAATTTGTATCCATATTTTAGCATAATTTTAGCAGCTTTGCAGCATATTGTTAAACTCAAATTTAAACGGACAGTGTTTGTTTTATCCAGCTGTATTTACTTGTGCAACTTATAACATCCAAGTGAAAGATAAAACACCAACATGTCAGAAAATAGTAAATAAATAAATAATAAAAAAAAAAACAGAATCACTGAGTTGTAAAAAGAATCACCCCCCTCCTAAAAATGACTTGTAAACTCAATCAGGTGCAGCTCAATTCTCTGTATGTATGTACTGTACATGTGGAAGAATTGACAATAAAGTAGACTTGACTGAACTCAAGCTGTGGACAGACACAAGTCAGGAGATGGAGACTGAAACATTTCAAAGTCTTTATTAATGCCCAGAAGCACAGTGAAGTCTATTATTAAGAAGTGGAAGGTATTTGGTTCAACACAGAGCCTCCCTGATCAGGACGACGCTCCAAACTGATGAAAGAGTCGGAGGAAACTGATCAGAGACGACGAGAGACCTACAGCAACTCTGAAGCAGCTGCAGGAGTTTATGACCAAGAGAGGTCACTGTGTGCATGAGACAACAATATCACAAATTCCCCACTAATGTGGCTTGTGTGGAAAAAGCCGCTCCTCAAGAAAGGCCACATGCAGTCAGACTGAGCTCTGCCAAAACACTCCTGGAAGATTCTGAGGCAGATGAGACTAAAACTGAGTTATCTGGCCTCAACACCAAACAACAAAATCCAGTCCAGCTCAGCATCCAAATAACAGCATTCCTGTTCTGGGCTGTTTCTCTGCAGCAGTCGGGATAGAAGGAGAAATGAATGGGGCAAAATACAGTCAAATTCTTGAGGAAAATCTGCCAGAAAGCTGATACTGGGAAGAAGGTTAATTCCAACATGACAATGACCCAAAGCACACAGCAGAACTGAGCACACAGTGGCTGAAGGAGGAAAAGCTGAATGTCTTGCACAACCTCGTCAGAGTCCAGACTGAAACCTCACTGAAAATCTGAGGAAGGACTAGAAGACTGCAGTCCACAAACACTCACCATCAGATTGAGCCGAACTTGAGCAGTTCTGCAAAGAAGAGCGAGCACATACTGCAGAGTCTAGATGTGCAAGAGACAAATCCCATCAGACTAAAGGCTGGTTCAACAGAACACTGACACGAGGAGCTGATCCTTTTCCAACTCAAGAACTAGTCAGGAACTCAAAAGTCCAGCTGCTCAAAGTCCACTCTAATGTCCTTGAGATGGACTACAATGCACATACGTAAAAAACTGAGTGAGTCGTCTGGCAGACATCTCATACCTGCCTTCTCTTGTCCTCGTTGTTCGTCCCGCCCCCCTCTCGTCTCCTGATACCTGATTGGTTATCCTTCACAAAGCACCCAATTACATTACAAAGAAATTAAAAAAATTCCAGGCCCAAACAGTTTAGGTTATATCTGAGCACATTTTTATACAGTAACTTACCTAATTATCCACAATTTTAAGCACAAACTTTATTTAAATATAAACCTGTAAAAGATTCCCACATGGGTCACAACATGTGGGTGTTTTATCTTTCAGTTGGATATTATAAGGTGCACTGAGTAAATACAGTTGGATAAAACAAAACCTGTGTATGTTTTCATTTCCGGCTGCAAAGCAACAAAATGTGATTATTTTAAAGGAGGCTGATTATTTTCTATAGCCACTGTGTGTGTGTGTGATATATGTAGTGTGTTGTGTGTGTGTGTGTGTGTGTGTGTGTGTGTGTGTATATATATATATATATATATATAAACCTTACATTAACTGTCTTGAGTGTTTCATTTACTCTGTATTTCTGTTAGCTATATATTTGTATAGTTTGAGTTATACATTTTAAAATTTGCAATAAACATTCCATTTATATCAGTATTTCACCCTATTATATATACATTCCAAACGTTTGGGGTCAGTAAGATTTATTTATTTATTTTATTTTTTTTAAAGAAATTGATACTATTATTCATCAAGGATGCATTAAATTGATCAAAAGACATTTAAAATGTTCCAAAAGGATTTATATTTCAAATAAATGCTGTTCTTTTGAACTTTCTATTCATCAAAGAATCCTGAAAAATAAAATATATCACATTTTCCACAAAACCTTCAGCATTGATAATAATCAGAAATGTTTCTTGAGCAGCAAATCATCATATTAGAATGATTTCTGAAGATCATGTGACACTGAAGACTGGAGTAATGATGCTGAAAATACAGCTGCGCATCACAGAAATACATTACAGTTTAACACATATTCACATAGAGAACAGCTGTTTTTTTTTTACATTATAATAATATTTCACAATTTTTACAGTATTTTTGATCAAATAAATGCAGCTTTGGTGAGCAGAAGAGACTTTCAAAATCATTTAAAATCTTCCCGACCCCAAACGTTTGATCAGCAGTGTGTGTGTGTGTGTTTTTGTAAGCCGTACCTTCCTCCGTGGGCACGTAGATGTTGAGGTACAGACAGTCTTCGCTCTGCTCGTGTACGTACGTCGCGACCGTGTCCAGGTTTGCGGTGAACCACACCGGCAGCATGTCTGTGAGCAGCAGCCGGTCCTCCAGATACTGCGGACACACCGGAGCGAACTGCGTGGCGTTCCTGATGCCGGGCCACGACGCCGGCGGCTCCGGGGCCTGAAACCGACGCTCTCCAGTAGGGGGCATCGCATAAGGGACCCCCAGATACTGCTCCACGGGGCCCAGGATCTCACTGGGCAGCGCCACGCGCAATCCACGCAGCTTCCCGTAGTTTGTGGTGACGGTGGTGAACTGTGCTTGCTGACAAACGACGAGCGTAACTCCCCAAACCACAGAGACGACCTGAAGAATCATTCTGAGACCAAACATGGTGAAAGCAGCAGAAAGCGAAGGCGTAATCCTCACAGATGTGTTAATCCACAGCGAGCGCAAACGCGCACAGATCCTCAGGCGAGCTCCTTCTGTTGATCCTGATGTTTGTCTGTCGGAGCGTCGGCCCTCGTGTTGATGGAGACGGTGCCTGCCATGTTTCAGAAACACAAGGATATCCTGATTTAATTCCAGTCAGATTGATCCGCCTGTGAGACAGAGAGCAGAACAATGAAATTATGATTTACACCAGAAATATACTCTATATGACTGGGCGAGATTCACTACATGTATAGTAGACCGAAATCTAAACAAGTGTTCCCAATCTGAGCTTGATATCTATGGAAGTCTGTTTCTGCCATGGGATAAAGAATTAAAACAAAATAATTGCATTGGAGTTGCACGAAATAAAGTCCATAGTCAGAAATGTGAGATATAAAGAAAATAATCAGAATTTCGAGATACCAAACTAAGAATTTTTTTCCTCACGATTCCAAGACATCTTCTTGCAATTTTGACTTTTGTCTCAGAATTCTAACTTTTCTCGCATTCTGAGTTAATATCTCGTTTTACATCTTCCGTGTTTTTTTTCTGTCACAGAATAAGAAAATAAAAAGGTAATTGTGACTTTTATCTCACAATTCTTAATTTTTCCTTACAGTTCTGAAGTCAGAATTTTCTCAGAATTCTAAATTTACATCATGCAGTTGTTACTTTTTTCATTGCAATTCTGTGTTTGTATTTTTAACTCTGACTTTTTTGTCTGAAATCTGAGTTTAGACCTTGTTTTGCATCTTTGTTTTAGGTTGTTGTTGTTTTTTCTGGCGTTGAATAATCACAAGTAATTGTGAGTTTTATCTCACAGTTCAAACTTTTTTCTTCACAGTTCCAAGTTTATATCACGCAAATCAAGCGAGTCATAAGTATGAGATATAAACCTTTTTTATCTTTATCTCGTGGTGGAAAACAAGCTTCCACAGATGATAACCTCAAATGTTGTGGAATTATTTTTTTTTTTTTTTTTTTTTTGTAGTTTTTTTTTTTTTACAATTATTTATAAAAATTTTAGCTTTACAACAACTGAAGTTAACAGGTTCAAAAATTTAATTAAAATATTAAAAAATCATGGCAATATGTACATACTAATCCTAGACAAAATAGAATCAGTAAGTAAATATTGCAATAATTTTCATGCTTTTATTTTGCTTCATCTTTCTTTGTCTTGTGAGTTGTGTTTATTTTAAATAGTTTCTCACTATTAAACTTCAGTTGTTAAAATGATAGTTCCTCTGATTGAAAAACAATCTTTTCAAGTTCAGAGCAAATACATAAATGTAAAGATATACACTAAATTATTATTTTTTTAAAAAAAGTAATACTTTTATTCAGCAAGGATGCATTAAATTGATCAAAGTTGACAGTAAAGACATTAATAATGTCACAAAAGATTTCTGTTTCAAATAAATGCTGTTCTTCAAAACTTTCTGTTCATCTGTGAATCCTGAAAAATAAAATGCATCACAGTTTTCACAAAAATATTGTGCAGTACGACTGTTTTCAACATTGATAATAATCAGAAATGTTTCTTGAGCAGCAAATCATCATATTAGAATGATTTCTGAAGATCATGTGACACTTTTTGATATATATATATATATATATATATATATATATATATATACCTTAGTGAGCAGAAGAGACTCATAGAGAGAAGAGAAAAATCATACAGACTCCAAACTTTTCTTCAAAAAGCTTGATAACCGTCAACTCATCTCTGGATGATCAAAATGTCTTCATTGGTTTGATACATTACACTGGACAGACACATTAAAAATGCTGTCTGTGGTTAGTACAAATATCTCTTCTAGCCTCCTGCAGGAATGAAAACACAGATTTGATTGCTTTAATATCTCAGACACATGTGTCTCCTGTAGAATCTCAAACAGCTTATCTGTGCATCAACCAACATTCACGAGCGACTCAAAAGCATCATTTAACAGATTCAACCCTGCATTTCAATGCATTTGTCACGACTTTGTAATGTCTAACAGTAACGCAAACCATAACACTGCGATTCTAATGTTGATGGAGCAGCTGTGAAAAAACACACTCAGCTTTGTATTTTCCATCCATTACAGTGAATGAAATGTTCAGTGGCTTCGCTGGCAGGGAGAAAAGTCCAGGCTCTCTAATAACGCGGGCCGTATAAATCTGGCACATTCATTCAGCAGTCATCTGAACGCTCAAAGCCATTAACAAAACTGTCAGCCAGACATCTGCAGCGCTTAGTGGGTGTCCACTTACGTAATGTTGAGCAACACGGCCATTCACAGCAAAAATATATTATTCATGAGGATCCTCGTCTTGTTTTCTGTCTAAACACCCTTACAAAGCATGAAACATTGACCTATACAAACACAACAGAATGAAATATTGAGGCTTATTTTCAGAGAATCTGTTGTGAATATAAAGATATTAACCATAAACAAACAAAATAAATCCTAAAAAAAAAAAAAAAAATGCAAAGACAAAATGCACAAAATTTGTGCATTTGTATTGCTGCCTTTTTGCCGAGAAACTATCTTGAATATAAAATTATTAAGCATAAACAAGTGAAATAAAATAAATTAAAAAATGCAAAGTCAAAATATAAAATTTGCTTCTTGCTTTATTAAGGAAGTTTAGATATTTGTACCAGACAGCAGGACAGAAATAAGAATAAATTGTGTATTTTTTCAGTGTAAACAAACTGAAGCAAAATCTCAGAAGAGTAACTATTAATTTGTTTTAAATTACATAAGGTTTAAGTTGTGCATTTGTGTTGCTGCTATCTTGAATATAAAGACATTAAGCATAATGAGAAAATAAAGACATAAAACTAAATGAAAATGAAATGCAAAGAAAAAATACACTTATATTTCGGATAGATTCTCTGACAACAAGCCAAAAATATCTAATTATTGCTTTAAGGATGTTTAGATATTTGTACAGAACAACAAGACAAAAAAATAAGATTCAGTTGTCAATGTAATATTCTTTTGCAGTGTGAGATGAATAAGAAGATTAACTTTTAATTTGTTATAAATTGCATTAAGTTTGAGTTCTGCATTACATAAACAACTAATGAGCTTGAATGAGTCAAATGGAGGCAGAATTCAATAAAGGTGCTGTATATCGTGTCTCTGTTGGCTGGTGTCAAAGCATCACGCTGTGTGGAAATTTAATTTTCAGGCATTTAATATTCTCATCAGTAGGATTCAGGTCCAACAAACACAAAACTTTTAATTAGTTTTCACACAAAACCTTGACAATCACAACCACACTGTTCTTGGCAGGTTTGGACGTGTCGCTGTTTTCACATTGTTCTTTCTCAAACGATGATTTCTGATTCCCTTCAAAACTAATAATGCTGCTTACTTACAGTCACAGTTGAAACACCGCTTGTGCTAAAACAAACTAGGAAATGTTTGAGCAGGTTGTTTGTGCGTTTCATGCATTCCTGCAGATCATCACCACGGTCATGGGTTTGATTCCCAGCGAATGCATGAACTGATCAAATGTAGAGTTTGAATGCAATGCAAGTCACTTTGCATAAATGCATAAAGACAAATGTGTTCCAGTTGAGATGCAGAAATGAATTTGGGATTTCCATTAGTTTTCACAGTCTTTTGTGATTAAAGTAATCTCCTCACTCTCAGGTCACACTTCCTCCAGTGAAAAAGTGCATCTCCTGTTGTCTTTCGCATCAAAATCCAGACACATATTTGTTTAGAGCTGTTTAAACGCTGCTTGATCTGTGCAGATTTCTCTCCTGATTCACACCAGAACACTTTTTCACTGGAGGAAGTGTTATTATGGATTATAGACTCTATGTATTTGAGTTAAAAACATACTTAATGCTGGATGTGGTTTCATCTTTTGTCTTCTCCCATGTTAACTGATGGACTGGAGTGCTGTGGATTACTTGTGGATTATTGTGATGTTTTTATCAGCTGTTTGGACTCTCATTCTGACGGCACCCATTCACTGCAGAGCATCCATTGCTGAGACACTGATGCAGTGCTACATTTCTACAAACCTGATTTTCAGCTAATGTTCATTATTGGCTGAACTATTCCTTTAAGGGAAAAGGAGTTTTACTATACATTTACATTACACATGACAGAGTCATTTCTAGCTATTCTGCTGCATGCAGCCTTGTACGTGCATGACCTGAACACTGCCATCTTTTCTCACAGACGCTCACGAGTCAATCACCTGAGCCAAAAATGTCATGCAGCACAGTGGTGTAGTTACAGCATCAACCAGCAGGGGACATCTGATGAACACAACCAGCCATTTGAATTAAATTAATGAAATTATATTGCATGCAAAAACCTCCAATTTATCTGGACAGCATGTTATTACATGTTCCCAGTAAGTGGTTGTGTGCATATATGATAATATTGCATGAGATGCATGCAACACAGATTAATATGCATTTGCTCAATTATCATATACTTAAAAAAATACACAGGCAACAGAAGAAGAAGAATTTTATGTATATAATATATAACATTAATACCTGCTATAAAACCTGCTTTATGAAGCTTGGAATAGAATATGTGTTTGAAGGAATAGAACTATTCATCCAAAATCAAACATTCTGTCAGTTTTTACTCGTCCTCATGTCAAATGCACGTTGTTATTATTTTCTGTGGAATACAAAAAGAGAAATTCTTCACACAGCTTTATTTATACAACAAAGCTCTCAAATCTCATTCTCATTAAGCTGTTATTCTTCATATCAACTACTTCAGAGCTTTGTTTGGTATTTTTAGCCATACGCTGAAAAGAAAATGGTGCAGAATTTACTTTGAAACAGTGTTTTTTTAGTTGCATTTAGATACTATATTTTATAAATATTACAAATCAGTTTTTATTTTCTGTATTCATTTTAAAGTTTTAGTAGTTTTGTTGTATGTTTTTGACATTTTTAGTAGTTTTAGATTAAAAAAAATATATATGCCTATATATTAATTTCTATTTCAGTTATAGCTATTTTAGTGCATTAAAATGACAATTATAATGAGAAATCTTTCTCAAAACTAGCTGCATTTTTCACAAATAGTTTTATAAAGTTATTTTTTTAAATATTTTATTTTGGTTCATATTTATTTTATATAAAATAACAAAAATGTTTGCAATATAAATAAATGGATTTGAAACCATTTTCACTTTGAAATTGCTAGTAAATTTTGAAGTGGAAGGACTTAATTATTATAATTATTATTATTGTTGTAAAACATGCATTAATAATATTTGTAAATATGACTTATCAAGCTAGTATAGTTAAATAAAACAATGTATTTAAAGTTTGACATACTTGGTCACAATAGAAAAATATTTTATGGAGACATGATGATGTGATGTGAAAAATGAAGGGGAAAAAAATCATTTTTGGGCCGAACATTCCTTTCAAACCTGAGGTAATGCTTGCGACTGTTCTTTTGTGACACTTTTAGAAACTATCTGAAGGGGCTGTTTATCCCTGCGGGTGGCCTTTCGACTCTACTCCTGTCTGCTGAAGCTTTGTGTCCATGCTGGACGCGTCTGTTCCTCTTGACACAGTTAATAATGATGCACCTGTAATTCACACACTCACGCTGCAATGCAAATCATCAGACAAATGCTGTTGATTTGCAAATCAACCTAATGCATCTCACCTATTTTAAAGATGATTTAGTCTTCTTTCACATTGCATTTCCATTCGTGCACCATGTAGATACTGTAGTACCACCTGCTGGTTTAGAGGTTTAATGTTGAGGATATAAAAAGATGCTCCATCTGATCACTGATGACCACCAGCAATACAATGCATAATACTAACATTAATGTCAATGCAAGCTAAATAAATCCTGTAAATATTAACCCTTTGACCCCCACTACAACGGTCAGGTCTTCAAAAGCCATTATAATCATCTAAACCAAGCACTCTTTACCATACTTACATATGGCTGTCCTCTTTATATTGTGTTTTTATTAATAAAAAAATACAAATAAAAAAATAAAAACAAGACTGAAAAGTGGTGATGCACCAAGAACCATTATTTTCCATTGCAGGATGTAATTCTCTCAAAAATATGATTTTGAAAGGGAAAAACATTGAGATACTAACATTAATGGCAATGCAAATAAAACCAAAACCTGTTTATATGATCAAGTGTACATTTTAACCCTTTGATGCAAATGCCCACTACAATGGTCAGATCTTCAAAGCCATTTAAAAAATGAAAATAGCCATAATTACATATGGCTATACTCTTTACAGTGTGTTTTTATTTAGAAAATCATGGCTGCAAAAGTGGTGATTCACCAAGAGCCTCTGGAATATTTAACACTATTTTCAACTGCAGGGTGTAATAGATGTGCAACTCTCCCAAAAACATCATTTTGAAAGGGAAAAATGGGAATTATTATATTCTTATCTTGGTAAAACAGAACATTGAGATACTAACATTAAGGGCAATGCAAGCAATCCAAATTCTCTGTATATATGAACTGTATATTTTAACCCTTTGATGCAAATGTCTATTACAGTGGTCAGATCTCCAAAAGCCACTATAATCATCTAAACCTCTCTTTCTCATACAGTAATTATATGGCCAAAACATGGATGAAAAAAGTGGCGATGCACCAAGATCCTCTGGATTATAATTTTCTGAAGCAATATAGATGTACAACTTGCTCAAAAGCATCATTTTGACGTGAGAATGGGAATCATGTGCTTATTTTGAATGCTAATGCATCATATTAAGATAATAATTAAGATATGATTAGATCATGCATCAGAGGGCTGATATAAGTGGGTCTTTGAATTAAAGCACAGGCCGTTCCTAATAAGTCACCAATGACACCAGCTATTATTGAGGTTCTGGAGCACCAGCTAAACCTTAATGCATGAAACGAGTGGAAAAGCTTAACATTTAAGGTTTTTTTTTTCTTTTCTCGAAAGGATGAGACATTAAAGCTGTGCAATCGATGTGAATGTGTAAATTAGGTTACTGAATCCCTCACAGATCTTACCTGCGTTACTGTCCTGCGACTAACAGCCTGAATAAACCACTTCACTGCCCTGCCACTTCCCCATGAGCTAAAAAACCAAGAAATGACACAAACATGGGCATATTTTCGACTGCATCGCTGGATTGTGACGCTTTCCTGACTCAAAGGATGGTTACGCGTATATATGATGAATAGAAAGTCGAGAAAAATCTGAGAGGAAAAAAAAAAACATCTTCATCCAGACACACGCAACCTGCGGGGAAATAAGAAAACGCATTATTAGCCACAGCTGCTTACCTTTAGATCAGCAAAAAAGGTGAAAAAACCCTTAAATCCGAGAGAGGAATAAAAACCGTCCGAACGCGTGAAAGATGCGGACACTGACGCCAGCGCACGAAATCTCCAAAAAACACCGAGAATATTCAGCGATTAAAATGTAAATAAAATGTGGATAAAATGTCTTTGCAACGGTGGAAATCATGCGTTTAATCCCACACACGATAATCTCGATCCTCTGATCAATTCCAGCGTCTCTCTCTCTCTCTCTCTATATATGTATATCCAACCCCAACTACGCCACAAAAGAAAAGCTTTCTCTCTCTCGATATAAGTTCTCTGAATCTCTATTTCTCTATATATGTCTCTCTCTCTCTCTGTCTCTCTATCTCTCTCTCTCTCTCTCTCTCTCTCTCTCTCTCTCTCTCTCTCTCTCGGGTTCGTGTCGAATGAGAATCACGGACTGACTGCATTAAAGCTCGGCCAGACATCTACACATGGAGAAACCTGGAGAACTTGAGGGATAACGGGACGCTGGGGGTCAGATGGAGACTGTAGAGAAATGCTGCTGGTATTTTATAGAGAGTGCAGCATTCAGAAATGGATTGAGAATGGTTAATACATAAGTGAATTGGAATTCAGGTCCAAATTCGAATTACAATGAAATAAATTCATATAACTGCTGTTGGTCTTCACAATGCATTCAAAATCCAGGTCCGTTTGGATCCCAAGATTCGTTATTTAATAAAATAGTCATTACTTAATATATATATTATATATATATATATATATATATATATATATATATATATATATATATATATATATATATATATATATATTTAATATTGATGATTTTTTATTTATTTAAATATATAGGCTAATTAAGATCATATAATCTGAGAATTCCTATAGTATTGGAATGAATGGAATTCATCTGAATTATTAATTGAAACTCGATAATTGTTCAAAAAACAGTCCAAATTTATGAAACCTACATATTTATTTCTAGCAAAACAACATCAAAACAACATAAATATTAATCTGGAAAAAAATCAAATACATTAAATGAATTTTACTTGAATAAACTTTAACTTTCAAATGTTTAAATGTTGTTGCTTTTTTGACACTAATGTAACTTCATAGATAATTTAACACAAAATATTGTTGACACCTAATAGTATTTGCGTCCAAAAATAACCCAAACAAGTAGCATGTAACATTTTATTTAAATGGTAATATCTCTTTATATATAATTATTGAAAAAAAAAAATCTCCTGGGGGTGGGGTGGAGGGTATTGTATTTGCAGGGTCTTAAATCATTTGCAAAGTTTTGATCCCTTACTAAAAACTATGCAATTTTTGGAAATGTGTATGCATCTCTTCCAGGTCAAAACAGACCCAGTTGCGTTATGAAGGTTATAAAGAGAGTTCACCCCAAAATATTCATTGTGTCATCATTACTCACCCTCATGTCGTTCACACCTGTATGACTCCCTTTCTTCTGTGGAACACGAAAGAAGATGTCTTGAGTTTTTTTGCACATACACTCATAACAATAAAGGTTCCTAAAGGAGGTTTTCACAGCAATGCCATAGAAGATCCAGTTTTGGTTCCCCAAAGAACCTTTCAGTGAAACAGTTCCTAATAGAACCTTTCAAGAACCTTTCATGGTTCCATGGATGTTAAAGGTTCTTCATGGAACCATCGTTGCCAATAAAAACCTTTATTTTTAAGAATGAACAATGTTAGTCAATAGGAGTCAAACATTTAATTTTTAAAAAAGAATTAGCTATTATCATGTTCTCATACACACAGCATATGAAACATGTTGAAACGTTAAATGTTAGATAATCATTATCTATAATACTGTAAAGTATATCTTCATATATCTTCTGTAGAGCTTCAGCTGGAGCTTCTGGTGTCAGATCTTGAGTGATTTTGATCAAGTAAAGGTCAGAATCTCCAGATGAACTCTTACTGGACTGAAGCAGCTCAGCTTTACTTGATTCTCCATCAATCATGTTTTAGAGTCTCAAATCTGATCCTCATGATCTTTTGAGGAGCGTTTGTTTCCAGAAGCTTTACTTTCACTGTTCCTCAGCGGAGGAATGATCTTCACAAGCCTCCAGAACATCTCACATCTTCTGAGGAGCCTTTATTTCTTCATCTCTCAATCACTGCAGTATATGTTTGGATCATTTACATCTCATCTCACTGACACACATTACTGGAGATATAGAGCAATATTAGTGATGTAGAGATATTCTCCCCCTATCAGACTATATGAGCCATTAAAGCCTGATGCATCAAATATGATACAAAACAAAAAACACATACGCAAACTATTATAAATAAACTTTCACAAAATTAGATTTTTCGGACTATTCTTATTTCATATGTCAGGCTTTACGGGGTTAATTGCTGATTTCCTTGTAAGACACATCCTGTGATGAGATGCACTTCAAATGACCCCCGAGCGGGACATGAAGACAGACGCTGATGGACATGTCATCTCTGACATTAGGAAGGAGGTTAAATTAGTTATTGAACCAGCTGCAGCCGATATCATCTGTTTAACAGTCTGGACAGGAAGACACATCAGTGCATAAATCATCATGTCCTGATACATCGAACCCAAACCATCAGTCCAGGAATATGGTTTGGCAGGAGTCTGGAGAAAAATCACTTGATCTTACACGTTATAATCCATGTAGGAATATGCATCTGCCAAAATTTGGAGAAACAGTGTAGATAAACACCTGTGTTTTAAGAGCACACAAGAGAAACTGTAGAACAAACATAACTTATAGACTAAATAAACCATAATAAATAAAAATTAATTACAAAATGTACCAGATAAATTCACAAAAATAAATTACAACTAGAACAAATAAAGAATTTACAAGATAAATTTACAAAAATAAATTACAACTATAATAAAGATAAATTACAAAATGTACAAAATACATTTACAAAGATAACACAACAAATATGGATAAATTACAATAATAAATTACAAAATGTACAACTATAATAAATAAAGATACATTTCAGAATTTACAATATTTAGGAGATACATTTAAGATAATTTACAACTATGATGAATAAAGATAAATTACAAAGATAAAATACTACTATAATAAAAATAAAATACAAAATGTACAAAAATTAACAACATACATTTACAGAGCTAAAATAAAACCATACAAAAACTTGCTCTAACTGCAATAATAATTTTAAAATAGCTAATAATAATAATAATAATAATAATAATATATATATAAATAATAATTATATATATATATATATATATATATATATATATATATATATATATATAT